>NW_020454093.1:55402-57564 GCF_003342845.1 Nothoprocta perdicaria | reverse complement strand
AAAAAAAAAAAAAAAAAAAAAAAAAAAAAGGGTTTATAGAAATCATAGGAAAATTTTAAAGGCAGAACAGGATCCAGACCATCTAGGCATCGAATGCTCATTTATTTTTATGTATGGAGAGAAGCAGCCTGTGTGGAATAAGAGTTCATGTTTCTGTGCAGTTACTGGAGAGAATAGGAGCCTTTAAACATCTCCAAAGAGAAAGAAACTCTCTAAACCAGAAAGTATCACAGTTTAGATCATTTCACTTGCAAATACTTTTTTTGTAAATAGTTAGACTCTTCAGGTGCTTCATTTACAACAGGGTTCATTATGCTTCATTATGGCCTTCTACCCCCATGATGGATGTGCTCCATCCCCAGCTCAACCTGACTTTTCAGAGGTAACCCTATTCAGSTGTTAACCACCTAATATTATCTAATATTATATAACCACCTAATATTATCTAATCCTGGTGTGTGCCTCCCTGATTTTGTCCCCCACTTAGATATTAACCAGCAATAACAGTCCTGATGGCTGTAACCTGACAGGGAGATAAGGCCATCTGTGCAAACACTAGCCAAAAATTGCCTGAAATAAAAGAATATCAATCATCTTATCCCATAAATGTGAGGACAGCCTGAAAGCCCATTGAGTTCTCCTTGCATGGCAGTGGGCTGCATGCCAGTATATCCCCTTGAGCAGGGATGCTGCCCAAGGATTCTCCTTGGGGTTGAGAGATCCTTGTCACAACAGATTCAGTCTGGTAACAGAGCGGTCACAGGTAAGTGACTATAGTGAGCTCTCTTTCTGAACTTGTAAACTTTACTTTGTAACTGTGCACAAAATCCCTTAGTTGTATACTGCTGACCAGGTCTGGGACTAGGATTGGATCAAGCTGCACCCACACTCCTCTCAGAAGGAGTCTGGAAAGCAAGGGTGTCCAGTCTGAACCTTGTGACTCAACAGGAGGGTGTCCTTGATAATTCCATGTATTATCTTGAACATCCATGCAGTAAATAATAAGGAACCTTGCCATAGAATCATGTGAAACCATTGTCCATATCAGTAAAATTTATTACTGTTTTTTTCACTACATGAGTGAAGTGCATTGTGTCACCCATCCCCACCACCACTTGTTCTGTGGCACTCCCCCCAAAAAAAAAAAAAAAAAAAGATTTGCATACAAGTTAGTTGCGTAAGCTAAGCAGACCAAGTCCTTTCCCATCTCATGTCCCATGATTACAGCCTATAATCAGGTATGCTGTTTGAGAGATCATACACTTGATGTATAAACCATATTGTACAATTTATACTCTGTGTTTTTGCAAAGTTAACTCCTGTGCCTGTTAGGAGTAGTTGCATATGTGTAAGAACATTGGCTTGGTGAAACACCGGAAATTTCAACCTTCCTTTCAGCCTGAAATGGAAATATACAATGAGGAAACTGCACTTTAGAAGTTTCATGGACCTGAAAAAACAAAACAAAAAAAGAAAAAAAAAAAAAGGAAAAGAAAAGGTTTTATGTATAAAATATATATATATATATATATAAAAAAAAATATAACAAATTTTAATATGAGATACTTCACAAAACTATGTATTTTCAAACAGGTCAAGAGGGAGTTTCCATATGTTGTAACAAAATGCATTGGTATTGGAGTATATACTTTGGTTTGTTCTACTAGTTGAAGTCTTCTCACAAAAACAAGTTCCCAAAATTTTGAGCATTGATGAACATGTTTTCCAACAGAAAGGCTTCAACCCAATATACTGTGTGACAGTTTACAAAATAAGTGAACTGGCAATAGTTGTCTTTAGTGTAAACACATTTTCTAAGAGTTGAAACAAGTCTATACAACATGCAAAATTGTTCCAGGATTCAAGATTTGCCAGATTTTTTTTCAAAACCTCAGAATATTATTTTTACAAGATAATTAGATTATCTCATGTTATTAGTAGAAAATTTTGTTTTTAGAAAAGTTCATTTCTCTTTAAGACTTTCTTTTAGAAGCTTTTACATTTGAAGCATGCAAGCTGAAATGCTGAAATTTTCTTTGCTTTGTATCTGTCAGGAGACTGCCATACACAGTGCTGCTTCAGCTACAAAAAAAGCTGAGAGACTTGCACTTGCTTTGTGCTAGAAAGAATCCTGGGTTTCAAATGTGGGTTTTTTTTTTTTT
>NW_020454093.1:31402-55312 GCF_003342845.1 Nothoprocta perdicaria | reverse complement strand
AAACTCTGAAGAGTTAAGCAAATAATGTTTTGCAGGGTTCTGGTTTTGAAGTTTTTCTCAATAGAATATGATTTAATCCCTCAAAACTACCATGTGCTTTGTTATTATCATAGAAAGGCTGAATACACTGATCTTCTGAGAATTTCTGCCTGCAATGAAGTGTGACAAAACAGAACATATGAAATTTTAATTTTTACTGGATAACAGGTAGTGTTCCAAACCTAATTTACAAAAATTAAACCATAAAAAGGCAGGAAAGAGACTAAAATTTACTATATAGGAAAAGCGGGATTGAGGAAGGATGGATGGAAAAATAAAAAGAAAAAAGAGTTGGAGGGGGTGGAAATAGGAAGGGAGGGGGGTGGAAATTCACCAGCCTTTGCACCTTCTCTTTCCTTTTGGGTTCATATTTCTTCTCCCATCCAATTTCTTTCATTGAGAGGCATTTTCTGGATAGTAATCCAATAAACACATACCAAATTGGGTCAGTGGGGAATTAGCTTTGAACCAAACATCATCATTAGCTTTGAACCAAACATTCTGTGTATCTTTTTAATTGTGATTCCAGCATATGAAAATCCTTCTACATAATTAAATACTGCTACTAAAAAGAGGCTCTTGGAACCACTTCTGGTCTTGGCTGTAGTGCTGGGCAAGGACATCAGAGCCGGCCAGCATCCACACCAGCACACAGCAAACACCCAGCCCAAGAGCCCATCTGGCTGAGGGGCTGTGAAGCCCAAAGCACTGGCTCAACAGTAGCCCTGACACTGGAGAACCCAAGGGGCATTCCCAATTTCCAAGAGAAGAGACAGCGAACTTGTTCACAGGCCTTTTGGCCTATATTTTGCATGAACAAAATGATTCCAAGGCTTTTCTGTGTCCTCTTCCTAATAATTTCTTATGTTAAAAAGGATCTCTTTCAAAAAWTCTGAATTTAACCTACTGCTTACCCAGAAGAACAGTTAACTAAGAGTCTGATTTCATATCATAGAATTACACCRTTATAAGCTCCCGTTCCTACTTTCAATATTCTTTCTGAAAAAGTGTTGTTTAAAAAGTAACTCTAGGTTACTTTTATAGTAGTAAAGAATAGTAAAAGTGCAAAAACACCTCAAACCTGTGATTTCTATAAAGCCTGTAAATATGTCTATAATMCCAAAAATGTAATGGTACATAAAGATAGTCTTTTCAAAGATAGTCTTAAATGAAGTTTGAATTTATCTGAGTTTGTTCTTTTCAACTCAGGATTCTTCTGGTGGACAAAGCTGCCTAATGAACACATAAAACTGTCAATCTTCATTTTTATTGAGAAATGAGATTCATATTTTTCACAGGTTTGACAAGGTAAATATCAGTTAGTGGGCTAGTGGACCTATATATTACCACATATTACGCTACATTAAACCTCCATTAAGTTTTTGAAGACAAAACAAAGTACATAATGACAGAGTTCTGGTGATACCCATTTTCATAAAGGTAGTTGAATAAGTACAGTCCCTGAGCTCAAAAGGCTCTGAATAAGAAAATCTGTGGCTTTCATTCCATCAAGCCTTCAGAGTTAAAAGCATGAGAAGGACATTCAACAGCCTGGAAATAATATTAATTTAGTCCTCCATTTGCTCCAGCGTTATTTTTTAACAAAGAATTTAAGCCTCCTCTTATTCTGACATTATTTTTGGAGTGCCAATAAAAAGACACTCACTAAACCTCTCAGTACAAGAACTCTGCTGTTCTAGAGATATTATGTTTATTGACAATTGATCCAAAATACCCAGAAAAAGAACAATGACACTGCAGGGTGACTGTATCCTTAAATCTATCCCCTGTAAAGAAGTCAAACTAGAGTGTGAGAGCTCCAGTTACCCTCCCTTATTTTATCTAACAGGCATCAGGTTGAAAAAAAGAGCTAAAAGCAGTAGTTCAATACTGAAAATTCAAGAAGAGACATCTTTTGTAGGGATGAAGCAGAGATAAGAAAGAACACCTAAGAGTTCAGGGAGTCTTGCAGAAATTGATACTCCAACAAGACAGTTATGTGGGTCAGTACTGCTAAAAGAGTAGCACAGGTAGGAAGATAGAGTAAAATATTCCAACCCTCAAAAAGCAGTTTGTTTATTTGTATATGATTTGAGTTTCCTTCTAACACTTGCACAGAGATCGGTGGAACACCTACAGATCACATCTAAGGAAGATTCATGGATATTTGGAATTTCTGTGGCCTAGAAATTTAGAAGATTAGGTACTACTACTACTTTACTAAGTATTTATGATCAAAATCACTAAAATCTTTTGGTAGAATCAAAATTATTTTTCTATACAGTTACATTTAAACTCTGTGGATGGTGTTCCCCTGATACGCTATTAATATTTTCTCCCTATTCTTATCTTGTTTTAAGCAAGCAAATTCTCTCAGGTAAGTGATGGATTCATCCTTACTTAATACCTTATTTTTCAAGAAACACCTCGCTTAATACATTATTTTTAATAAACCCTTTTTTTTTTTTTTTTTGGTCAAAATTATAATGGAGCTGTGGTCATCTTTTTCTCCTGAAGCAAACAGGAAGGGTCAGGGACGTAAATGAGGCAGAAAGAACAGAAAGTATTTCTGATTCACTTTGTCTACAATAACTCTAACCACAGTATGTAACATTCTCTGTTATGTTCATTTCTTGATGCCAGAGTTCATACAGAAATTTAGAAACTGTAGGAAATGTGCCATGTTCAGGAGCATAATCATTACCAAAGTAGTCAATAAAGAACGAGGCCTCCATTTTACAGCTTATAATTATTTTTCAGTCATTTCCTGGGGAGAAAAGCATAAGAATGTTATATACTATATAACAGTGTACACTTTGGTAATGATTATGCTCCTGAACATGGCACATTTCCTACAGTTTCTAAATTTCTGTATGAACTCTGGCATCAAGAAATGAACATAACAGAGAAAGAGAAAAGGATTCCTCTTCTTGCTTATTTCATGTATGAGAGCCTAATGTATATTCCAATGTTTTTTCTTCTGTCTTCTCTGTCACTTCTTGACCAGGCAAGAGAGGATTTAATGTTTCAAGAATACAAGTGTCTTATAGAAAAYTCAAAATGAACTTTTGATTCTTTCGTATCTCTTTTTCCAACCTGAATGTCAGAAAAATAGGAACTAAGAATATGAAGTGCAGTTGGAAGTGGCAGAAAAAATAGTTATATATATAAGAGAGTTTCCTTTTCTTCTTGAAATCTGCTCCTGGGCAKCTTCCTAGAGCCTGAAAACTTTCTTTGGTGAATTTCTCAGAGGAAATGAAATTCTTCTGAAATAGTAGCTGGACACACACTCTCATTTCTCCATTTCTCAGGATAGTAGCAATWTATGATTCTGTGATCAGGTCAGACTCCTAAAGCATTAGGTGGCCACRGCAGGTGCATCTCCAACATATCAGAAAAAGCAGTAACATGCAACTAAGATAAGTTAYCACTTGTAAAAATGAAATGCAGTCTATGTCTGCAGAGCTGCTGATGAGCATCATCATGCAAGGTCCTTTCTACATCTTGATTTTATGTCAGAGCATAAACTATTTGCTTCAATCTGCTTCAGTTGTATAATCATCAAAAAGTAATATAAAACCATATTGATTTAGTTAAATTCTGCTCAAAAATAGAACAGCAGGCAAGCTGCTGAAAATACAATGAAAGCTCTAGCAGGCATTCTAATAGTTATTTATATACAATTACTTTTGACYTATCTGCATTCCAAACTATGGAAAGCAGTTTTCTAAAGATTTTTGCAAGAAAGGTAAACAACTTATGCTGAGATTACCTTTTCAAAGAATGGACTGTAGATGAACTGCCTAGTTGTCCAAGATTTGATTTAATGGCAGGCAATGTGGGAAAAAAAAAAAAAAAAAAAAAAAAAAGAGGCTTTATTTAAAAACAGAAAAAAAAATCCTTCCTGCCCTCTTCTTCTGTTTCTTAGCCGCATGATAGATATTAGAGGAATACCAGAGATGCTGGAAGAAATAACGATGTTACATTAAGTGTCCATAATAACAGGGGTGCGTTCACCCATGAAGCACTCGGCTCTCTAATACAAACTGGTAATAGCATCCAAATCCTAATCGGTGAGCAGTGAAAAACCTAGTGTTTCACTGAGGGCAATAATGAAGCTTCATTATAATCCCTGGAATGGGTTGATGAACAGCTCTGTGAGATGCTTTGATACCTCGGATCTTTGACACCTGTGTCCTTACTGATAAAGAATATTTGAATCAAGCATTTGTAAAACTGCCTTAAGATAATGGTCCTATTGGAGAGACTGTCAATGACACTGAGACACACCTGACTCCACAAAATGTTTCACAGAGACCAAGGGAAGGGATGTCGAAGGGAAGGGCTCTGGAACAGACACTCGTGCAGAAGCACCTTATCTAGAGCCGAACAACCACAGCCAAAGAAGGGTCAAGGAGCGAGAGGCAGCCCCAGYGCCCCCCCTTCCACGTGCGGCAGCCCCCGGGCCTGGGCCGGAGGTGGCTCTGACTCAGCACAGGCAGAGCCTGCGGGGGCGGTGGCGATTTAAAAGCTGCCCCAGGGAGCACGGGCGGCCCAGAGTGTGGCACGGCTGTGTGTGCGCAGCTTTTGGTGCGGGGAGTCTTTCTCCCGGCTGCGGAAGAGGTGAAGCCGTGGTCTCTACTGGGCAGGGAGCCTCCACCGGGAAGACTGTGGTGACATAGGCTGAACGGCCACAGAAACGTGCAGCAGTCCAGGTCTCCAGCTGTGGGCAGTGTCTGGACCTCTCTGTGTTATCAGGGAGTAGCCAAAACAGCTGCCTTAGGTGTGAGCAGGTGGAGGGTCTACTTAGCCTGGTGGAGGGTCTACTTAGACCAGTAGCCTGGTCTACTTAGAGCTGGAGGAGGAGGTGGAAAGGTTGAGGAACTTTAGAGAATGTGAGAAAGAGACAGACTGGTGGAACTGTGTTCTGCAGTTGTCCCAGGAAGGGCACCGGGAGAACCCCCCCCAGTTCAATCGAGTATCTGCTACCCTCTTGCCATAGAGTGGAGGGGGACASAGCATTAACAGTACTAAGTGATAAACAACAGTGGGAACTGATCCCTGTTTGAGGGGGCAGGAGAATTCTGACCTCACCCCCACAAGTGACCACGTTCAACAGGTATGAGGCCCTGGATCTTGAGAACCAGACAAACGAGGTCATGGACCATCACCCATCTAGGAGGTAGTCTACAGAGAGGCAGTCAAGTCCATGCCTTAAGGCTGCTCTGCCTAAGGAGAAAAGGAGCACTCTGAAGAAGTGGTGAGTGATTGTCGTGGGTGACTCCCTACTGCAGGACACAGAGGTACCAATCTGCAGACGTGACGCCGCCTTATCCACAGAGGTCTGTTGCCTTCCAGGGGCTTGAATAAGGGATGTTGCAGAGAGACTGCCAAGGCTTGTCCACGCAACTGACTTATCCCTGTTACTGTTTCATGTGTGCACTAATGATGCCATGGGGAAACTGAGAAACATCAAGGGAGATTTCAGAACCCTAGGGATGGCAGTGAAAGGTCTGTGAACCCAGGTTGTGTTCTCCTCTATCCTGCCAAGGAGGGGAATGGATACAAGGAGGAGAAGACGGGTATTTCCTGTTAACAACAGGCTGTGCTGCTGGTCTAGGCAACAGGGTTTTGGTTTCTATGACCATGGGACTGTGTTTGAAGACCAGCTAGTGGGGACTGCTGGGAGAGAGTCCATCTCAGGGCATGCTGCTGGAGAGAGTCTATCATAGGGCTATGAGGATGTTCAGGGGCCTGGAACATCTGCCCTATTAGCAAAGGCTGAGAGAGCTGGGTCTCTTCATCCTCAAGAATAAAAGGCTGAGGGGGATCTGATCAGTGTATATAAATATCTCATGGGAGGGAATGAGGAAGATGAGGCCGACTTCTTCTCAGTGGTGGCTGCTAATAGAACAAGTGAAAATGGCCACCAACTGAAGCACCAGAAGTTCCACAGGAACTTAAGGAAAACTGTCGTGACAGTGAGGGTGACAGAGCCCTGGAACAGGTTGTCAAGTTGTGCAGTCTCCTTCTCTGGAGATCTATAGAGATCACCCAGGCGCAACCCTATGCCATGTGCTCTAGGTAACCCTTTATGTACAGGGGGCTTGGGTTAGATGATCTCTAGACATCCCTTCAAACCTTAAGGATTCTGTTATTCTAAGGAAACTGCTCCCATACTACAGGGTTACTCAGTGCGTATAAAAGGAGATTGTTTCTATGGATGCAAAAAGCAGAAAAGTTTTTTGTTTGTACTGAAAACATGCATGACTAAACCTGAAACATAGCTAATATCAAGCTCCCATTATATATTACTACTTTATCTCTCTTCCACGTAGTATTAAATGTATTACCGATAAGTGAATTTTTGTCTTTCAGTTACTAATTAAGAATTCAGTGCCATCTTAAATCCTAGCCAATATGGCTTTTTGCACTCTACTAAATGGCTCTCATTCAAATTCAGTTTGTTTTTATCCTCTCCAAGCTGTGATCCTATCTAAAGAAAGCTGCTTGCCCTCTGCTTGATTTATTATCCCTTTCATTTGTGCTCATTATCACTAGGTAGCCTAATTTACCAGCAAGTTCAGCTACTTTTTTTCATGCAGATTAAAAATATCTTTCCTCTTAATGCAGACCTGTTTCCTTGCAGCTAAAACAAAACTGTGATCTTCTGATCGTCATTTCTCTTTGTAAGAATGACAATCTCCTGCTGAATTACTAAACTTTGTCTTTAAATCATGTTTTCCATTATGCTTGCCCTCTTGCATTATTCTTAGAGAGTATTATATTTACCAAACTTGCCCAATATATGTCCATTCAAAATATCGCTATAGAATTCAATCTCTCTGTTATAAGGAGCTAAGAAAATAAATTATACAGCAATATGTTACTCATTGGCTAGATATTCAAGTTCTCTCTCAGCGTATCTCATAACTTACCATCTCTCAATCACTTTTTGAGAATAACTCCCCCATAGCATCAAAAAAAAACTACCTTCTCTAAATCCTTCCTTAGAACTGTCTTCACCATAATTCCTACCAGAATGCTCTGAATTTCCTGTACTTCAAATGTCATCAAGACAGTCTATGCTGTCTGCTTGTTTCTAGGCTCCCTTTTTGTAATTATTATTTTTTTTGTACAGTCGCTTATACTGTCTTATTTTGTGACTAAGGTCCTGACATCCCGCTGCAATGKACATAATCAACAAATACGATGATCCTTCTGTGACTTTATAGCCAGTCCTAAGCAGAACAGTTCTAATATTTCCAGTTCTTAGATTAAATTCTTTCTGTATGCATATCTCAAAATAGCACAGGTTTTGGCATGCTTTCCATTGTTCCCACAGTGTGAACTCATATTTATTCTGCAATCTATCACTCACTGGTCTTTCTCACACTTCTTTATTACATTTACCTAGTCAGGAGGACATTGTATTATGCAATTCTCTCCATTGTGATCAATCATTTTCTGTATGTCAGTGCCTTTAAAAACTAAAAGCAGGCACCTTATTATTCTCTTAAATTCTCTAGTGCCATGTAACAAATGCATCAATGTCTACACATATATCTATTATTTTGGTTTTTTGCATACTTGTGATTCTTCTTGCTCAAGGTCATGATCACACTAGCCCATCCTAAGCAATGCAAAAAAATGACTGAGAACATGCTATTCTAAGGGGTTAAGCAAAGTTTTATGGTCAGGATAACTGTCCTTCTGAAATATTTCTTAATAAGCAACTGGAAAACTCAAATGTCAGGGTAAAATAGAAGATATTCTTAAGTCGACTGATTGTTTATTGCTTACTGATAACAGGTGAGTTAGCTGCTTATGATACATTTTATCTCATTCTTAAAACACCAATATTTTTAAAATCTTTTAAGGTCTTTGTAATCTATATCAACATAGGACTAAATCAACAACAGTTTGCTAATATTAAAACATGCATACCTATTTCTGATATCTACTACAGAAAATAAGTAGAAGCTAGAAGATTAGGCTTTTATCTGCTATAAAAGACAAAAAAAAAATGAATTGTCTTTAGTTTGTTCAGTTCTTATTTGTCTGTTTTCAGGTCATTGGACTTGAAATATTAAGGGTCCAAAAGTCTTCTAGGCTATTATATCCACACTGATGCCGTAAACTCTTTATGCAAAAATATTCCATACAAATAATGCAGCAAAAAGCTTCAACTATATGCAGCAACTGCACTTCAACTATAAACTATGATTCAATAAGCTCACTTCAACTATAAGATTCAATAAATATACCAGAAATATAGCTATATGCATATGTTTAAGTGTTTCTCTGTCCAGGGATAACAGTTTAAAAGTTTTACCATCTAAAGCCTTGTAGGTCTGAAATGGTATGTCTGAAAAAAGTTACATATATGACAATCCATGGTGCTATTATCTTCAGGAAATCTTATTTCTGATTATCAAGTTCTTATATTTATTTTCTAAAAATGAACAGATATGACATAAGCACATGAGGAATCATAGAAATTATTTAAAAATGCAATTCTTTAGGTGTTCTACTATTTTGATAGATTGGTCTTGAAGCTGGGATCAATTGCTGCTACTGTTCTGCCAACAACTGTAGTTACCATAAGGAATTTCATAGAAATTTGCAGAATGTTTTCTGAGCACTGAAAGGAAATTAATGAGTAATAAGAAAACACTTGGGGTGTCATAAGGTTTAGATGATAGTCTTAAATAACTGTACTGCTTCAGAGCAAATTCTCCATGAAGAAGTTCTAATAGAACTGCATTTTCTTTTGGGAGTTACTGTTATTACGTTAATATGCTGTGTGACTCCACAACGAAGACAAGTCGGAAGACGATTTAGAACAAACCTATTTTTCCACTTCATCTGACTCAGCTGCAGATATTTTATTGCTCTATCTCCAACAAGCTCTTGTATGTATGTGACTGCAGCAAAGCTGCCTTTGCTTGAAATAGCTCTAAACCTTTAGGTGTTAGATGGTTCTATATTAAGTATTTTGTCTTCATGGGAAGCTATACTTTATGTGGAGTTATAGAGTCCCTATTTCAATAACTGCCTTGCATATCCTAAACCCCATCCAGAACTGTGGATTATTTCATCAAGTGGCGTGAAACTTAAAATGAGTGTTAGTGATTCCCACTGTAGAATACACTGCATAACTCACTGTGTCAGCATAGCCACAATGGTTAAAAAAAAACAGCAGGAAACATGGAAATATCTTCTTGTTTTAAAAAACAAAAAAAAAGGGGGGGAAAGAAGAGGACAAATGCTCAGGAACAGAACTCACTTGTCCTCAGCATACGCTCACCTTAACTTTGATGTTTTTTGATGCAGAGCTGACGCAGGGCTTGCRTAACCAAAGTTTTATCTGTTTGGCATCTTCCTCAAGTCTGTCAGCTGGACTACTAAGGGGTATTTATTCCTGCTACAAATCTTGCTTAGTTAAATAACACAGAAACCGAGTCTTGTTAAATAATGCACAACTTTCAGACAATATTTTCTATAAGTTTGAGGAAAGAAAATATTCTGAATAACTCATAAACACTACCAGTTTTCATACTATATGGAAATTTGAGAAGTTCAAAATGTTTTTTTTTTTTTCAGTAAACATAAGAGCAATAAGTATCATTAGCACATTTATTAATAGAAGGAAATTTAACCTGTATTTTGCTGGTAAGTTATTTAAAAAGCTTAGTGTTATGACACGTGTTCAGCATATTAATAAAATTAATAAAATTAATAAAAGGGTAATAAAAGGGAACCACCATGAARCTGCCAATTTTACAAAGAATTATCTTTCTGATTTCATACACATCTATGTGATATTTGCTTCTGAATAAGTATTTTTAACTAGTAAGATGAGACTTACATTAGAAAATTATGTATTTTCTAGAGATAAAACTAATTATAATTCTTTATGAAACACAGTMAGCTTACAAATAACAAAAGCATTGTGCTATATCACAGAGGAGATTTTACCGATTAAAAWTATTTTTCAAACCTTTATCTAGCTATTTTTATATCAAAGCATTTCCTAATTAATTGTGTTTCATAAGTCATTGTTAGTAAGGTATAAGCCAAATTTCAACAAAGACATATTCTTGTCAAGCCCAAGAGATTTAAATCAGTCTCAGTGTGTTTAGAACACAAAAAAACATCAAGGCTCAAGTCAACTTTCCAATGAAAATTTGCTAGGAAATAAGGACTTACTGTGCCTATTGATTATACAAGAGTACATAGAAAGTGAATACCATCACAAGAYGGTTACACAAAGAATCATATAAGTCATTTTGTTTTGCTCTGTTTCAAAAGAAATTAGCAAAAGTGTTACTTCTTTCAGTACGTAGGGAGAGTTTTCTGCTGACTATAGCCAGTAAACTCAAACTTCAGAGTTCAATTTCCTTGTTTCTTTTAGCKCCAGAGAAGGGGAGGAGGAAAGGGCGGGAGGAAGCTTAGACCTGGTTTGAATATAGCTAATGTGGGATACTGGGTGTTTTCAGGGGATTGAACAGTTGCTCTGGCAGACCCTTATTTTTCATTTTCTTGGTATACCAGATGTAGAGAAAAATGTAAATCATTTTGCAGTAGCCTATAGTAGATTGAAAAAAGAGACTTTCCATAATTTAGTAATGATCTGAGTTAGTTAAAGTTGGTTACATCTCATCCTGCTTATAGATATGTGCTGGCCCCAAGAYTGGATACATGGTAAAATATAAAGGTGCGAAGAATACCATTTGAACAAGATGTTCTCAATTTTAACACTCACTTTTTTAGAATTTTAAGATAAAACTTATTTTGGGGGAGTTTCCAACTAACATTTATCTGCGATTTTTCCTTTCTGTTATCTTCTTTACGGATCTCACACACTTTAAAAACTGTGAGTAATACTATATATTAAAACTATAGAAAAATGATATTGGCCATTCCATATACATTGAAGCTAACTTACCTTGGTTGTCAGATAGTTTATCCTTCTTGTGCACATAGGTTATCAGAAGAGCAAACATTAAAATTGTCATTGCAAAAGAGTCAGTATCTTAAATCCTGCAGCATACCGAGAGCACACAGTTGAGGGAAGAGTGCTACATACTCTTCTCGAATGTTACATTTGCTGAATCTTTTCTAGAAGAATGTGTGTGCAACTCCTGATCAAATTTAGATTTACGTGGGCAGCCTCTTAGCACACCCTGCTCAGTAATGAGCACAATGAGTTGAGCACAGAAGCTCCCATGCCAGCACCACGGCACAGACCCAAAGAAGCAGGGAGCAAATTCAGTATCCAGACACGTAGCCAGCTGCTTGCATGCAGCACTGGAATATGCACATCTTTCCCTAAGACTATCTGTTGCACAGGTATCTTCAGCTGAACTGAGCTTTTGGAAAATTACTTTGTTTTAATGAAAACAAAAAATATAAAAAATTGCAATAATTAAATGAACATCAAATATATAACATAAGAGTAAGTGAAATACTAAATTGCAAATAGGAAGTATTAAGTGCATAGCTGCAAAAGTTACAGATCAAAAATAATGGAGACTTAAACTGAACTATAGGCAAGTATTAACTTAAAAGATTGTTTAACATGCTGTAAATAGTGATGTTTTATGTCAGTCCCCTGTCAGTACATTTTTTTCATGGTTGTATGCATTTAATCATATTACTTCAAGAAGTATTTACTGTTTCAGATATATTTTTTATTAACTGAACAGGCAGAATTTTCCATTACTCCTTATGGTAAAAGAAGAAAGAAAAGTAAAGCTTTCTCTGAATTCCAGATTATGACTCATTTCATCTCTCAAGTTGGCTAAGTCTTAGCGATAAAAAACATAAAAGCATTTCTCATTTTGAAATACCCATATGGAATTGTTAAGCTTCCAAAGTCATTTAAGAAAATAAATGAAAATGGCATGAACCCAGAGGAAAGGAGATGTATAGGTTCCTTCCTTCAGTCAAGTGTAAAATTTAGGAGCAAATCTTGTCAATGATCATAAAACATGAATCAGATGAAGCAACTGCTTGATAGCAGTCTGAGTAGGAGGTAAAAAAAGAATTATTCTGAACTTTCAGCAGTTTTAAAGCCATCTCCAAAGGGACCATAAAAAGATGGGAAATTCTGTAAATAATTGCACATATAAGGAGCACCTACATTCTTCTGGAGGTATGGCCCATACCCCGCATGTTTTCTCTGTTGTAAAACTGAACTCACTCTCTTCACAGGCTTTTAACTCTTACTCAGATATCAAACCTTTTTCTTCTCGCAAGCTGAAAATGAGCAAGTTTCTTTGCCACATGAACTTTAGCAGCAGTGGAAAGAATTCAACCTTCAAGAGGAGACTTGACAGCATTTAAGTCTTTCTGCAGGAAAGAAACAGCAAAGTGGCCTGTATACTCAAATATGTTTGTTTGGGTTTCCCGATTGCAGTTTCTTCCATGTAAAAATGCAAATTTGCTAAAAGTATTTCTTTCCACATCTTTTACATCGAAACTTTCATTGCCAGTTTCTGATGGAATGACCTCAGAAAGATTTTGAGTTTTTTTAATATTTTTACTTGAGATTAATATGTAGAAGACCACAGAACAAATAGATTGTAGCAAGCCTGGATTTCTTCACAATATTATTTTTTAAAATAAAAACTGCATTTGTTTTCAGGCATTTATTGTTTATCTTATTGGTATTCTGTTGTCTTCAGAATGGAAAACAGCATTATAATAACCAGCAGTGCTTAGATTATTTATCTAGGGGTAAATTCTGGCTCCTGTGACAAACTTAAACAAATAGTCTGGCATGAAGAAGCATGACAAGAGTCACAAGCATGTCAGATCTTCACCATCTCTATAAGAACTGTGTTGGAGAATAACTAAAAACTCCATTTAATKTAGGAGATGTTCTATTCAGTTTGACTTGAAGGAGCACAGAGGATTGAAAGTTTTCATATGCTTGTCTTTTTATCTTTTGCTCATCATGATGGCATCTTGATATCCCCAGGCAACAGAGATTCCCGTATCAGGTCCATCTGGACACAACTGAAATATGCCACAAGATTATTTAAACTGCTTAAAATTGTGGGATCGGAGGAGAGAAGGGGAGAGTTTCTTTGGAAAATAATGAATCTGTGGCAAAAATTGCATTACTTAACCTATTCTTATTAGGCAGTCAGTCTTTGATAATCGTACATTCTGTTGCCTTTTGCCACTAACCTGCCAAGGCAAAGAGCTTTCAGAAGCTAGCCCATCTGTAGGAGAGAACTACATTAACTTATGGTTGTCTGTCTGCTTTATTTACAGTTTAGGACAGAAAAGTTGACCCTTCAATTCCTGCGGAGAGCTCACTGTTTTGGAGTCCTATCCAATGGAAGAATCAAAACTTGGATCTGAAAGATGCAAAAGAAGTGATATAAATTCGACTCAAAAATCAAATGGGGTTTGTTTTTTCACTTATCTATATGAAATGTAGATATTCTAAAACTAAAGGTCACCAAACACAGACAGTAGCAGTCAAATTAGAGTCTAAATGCAAAACTGTACAATTATGAACAAAAGAAAATGAAATAAAAAGGTAAGAACCCTATTATTTCTTTGCAATTTTGAAAGAGTAAATCTTTTTTTAAAAAAAGAAGAGTTTTAGCAATATTAAAGCCTTGCAATCAGACTGAAGTGAAAACAAGATTTTTCAAGGTGGAGATCTTTCCTGTAAACACCCTGTCATCAACCCTTATGGTTTTAAAAGAACGCTATCTACCTGAAAAGCAATATCCAGATGATTATTATATACTGAGGTATACGGCCTCAGCTGTCTGAGATAGATAAGCACAATGAATGCCATTGCTTATTCCAGCTCTCTGCAAGTTTTCATGTCTATGTAGATCAGAATCTTTGTTTTCTAATATATCAGTATTTTGCAGTGCAGCATTTTATTATTTTGAAAATATTTTATCTCCAAAGAAAAGCTGCAGCATATGTAGTGTATACTCTCAGAATGTCAGATTAGATTTACAATAAAAATAATTGGTAAATAATTGCCCTCCTCCCTTCACTTAGCTCAGAACCAGTAATTAACCTTTTCTCTAAAACTGCAGAATCTGGGAAAATAACAGGTCATACCTTTCCCCTATAAATGTAAATAATGGACTATAAAATTATACCATTAAAAATTTGGACTATAAACCTGAAACCAGCATAGATTGATATGTTTCTGTTAGATTTTTGGCCAAGTAGTATAAATATAAAATCATTTATTAAGATGGAACATCCATACTTAAGGGTCGTTAACATTTTTCATTACAAAGTTTGGATTTATTTGTTTAAAAGTATTCTGATTGAGGTCTCAAAGAGAATAATTGCACAGTCACATTCAAAAAATGTTCACCTCTTACTGGAAAAAAAGTTGATTGTAAGCTGAATATTTTTGCCAATTTTAAATTTTCCTGCATTTCCTAACACTGGATTAGGAACTTGATATTTGACAGAAGCTAATGCTAAGGAGGCACTTTGTGTTATAGAAGTGTCTGCAGTTGAGATATTGCTTAATATCTAGAGGCTCTAGGAACCCAAAGAGTTACTTGTAGAGTTTGCAAAAGGTCACTTTCTAGGAAATCTCCTCTTAAAAATATTTGCATATGGCCTGTGTTTTAAATACGAACTACAAATCTTTTTATATGTCAATAGCATTTAACAGTATCATAAACAKAACTCAAATTTGGTAAGTTCTCTTCACTGACTCCTGAGAGATGCTAGCCTTCCCAGATTGATAGCTGAGGTAGCTGAGTGAGGATGTCTGAGCCAAAAAGCCTCGGKTAAGTTTAAAAAGCCTAAAAACTTGTGCAACTCTTGAATAATGGTATCTTATATAGGCTGTATTGAAGAGTTGAATAATTAGGGAAGAAATCAATTTTCCTGACATTTGTGTTAATAATTATTAGCATCTGTTTGAATATCAGTAGAGAAAAATGGTATGACAAGGACTTGGTGTGGGGCAGAAAGCACAATTTAACATAGATGCTGCAACATGTTTGCATCTACGTTTCTTGTTTCTTAACATAGAAGCTGTTTTCTCCATGAGAAAATAGAAACAGAAGATGAACTGGAAAAACAGAGGGGAAAAGAAAAAAGATAATGTTCATTGAAATTGTCTTTGGCCAGCCCCGTTAAGAATAAATTCTATGTGATGGGATGGCCATTAGTTTGTTCACTTAATTTGCATCATTATATGCAAAAGAACAGTATGAAAAATGTTATTTGTATTGCACAATGCAATTAAGGTTAATAGCATATTCATTGTTGAAGTCAGGGATTTGTGACCTATTCCTCATTAATTTTTCCCTCAGATGAGCGGCTAAATCAGAACTRCAAACAGTGTCCCGGGATGCTCCCAGTCGTGCCTGAAGGGCGTACCAGAAAGCCCGGCTATCTCCTCCAGGAGCAGCTGGTCACAGGCACTTGCGTCACTCTCGAAGGGGCAAACAGTAGAATCTACTGAATAATAAGACTTTGTGGTAGGACCCAGGGCGTTTGGCTATCGGTATGTGATAACCTGCCTCTGATCAGAGGTCACCTCCATATTCATGCTCTGGTGCCCAAGTGGATTCTTCTAGTATAGAGACTGTTGTCTTAGATTTATGGATAGCCACGACTACAAGATGAGCTCAGTTCACAGCACTTACCCACTTCTTGCTCTGCAGTGTTAGATTCTTAAAAATACCTTTTCACACATGGATATTTTTTATTTAAAATGCTTTAAGGATTCTTGGTTACTAATAGTAATCTCAAGGTTAATTCCCTTGCATACTTAGGCATACTTCATAATAATTATGGAAATGAAACATGAATGTCAATGATAATTATCTCATTAAATTGTTTTTATGCTAAAGAGAAAAAAAAGGAATAATTTTCATCTACAAAAAATATTAAACTATTTCATGTATTGACCCTTGGCTTTCTCTAGTGTAAAGGATTAGAAAATCATTGTGGCTTTCCATACATTCCAGAAGTAAAGCTGTCTTCTGAAGATACCTTCTGCATTGACCTGAGGACTTAGAAGAAATAACAGTGGAAGTTCCACTTTCTCCTGAAAAAGACACTCAACCAARCAAAATGCTTATTTAAAGCCTAGCAACAAACAGCGGATGAAAATGTTAAGGCATAACAATATACGTGCGCTTCTCCAGTCAAAAACTCTGCAGTAAAAGTTACTACTGTGGATTTCCAATTCCTACTGAATTAAGCCAGGATAGGTCTAAGTACCAGGCTCTTTTTCTAGTCATCAAGGTACTGCACGTATCTACAAATTCTTAACATAAAACATGTTAGTCTTTAAGTAGCCCAGTGAAAACACCTTGTCACAAGATCGTGTATTGATTTAGCTGGTCAAATCTAACATGCYCATCGATAAAGTGCAACAAAATGAACTGTTTAACATTAAGGAGAAAAAAATAAGGGAAAAGGCAAAGTGAGAGTATTTTAAAAGAACTTGCAAAGTAGACATCTAGCATTTCAGACTGCTGGAACAATAGAAGGTATTTCCAGTGTTTCATTGGAAAATAGCTTCAAATACGATGAGGTGAAATTAATCTCACATAACTTTGGAGTGAAGAAATAATCATACTAATCAGTTTTAAACTGTATTTCTAGATTTTTCTGATTGGAAATAACTCATCAAAGATGGAATTCAGTTTCATAAGAGAAATAGTTCAAAATTTTCTAAGTACAGCAAAACCTGAAGGATCTAGCTGGCTAACAGATAAGGATTTTTTATGCATAACAACAGGCTGCCCAGAATGTTTGTGGAGTCTCTTTCTTTGGTTATCTTTAAAATCCTCCAGGATGCCACCCTGTGCCACATGCTCYAGGTGCCCCTGCTTGAGCAGGAGGAGTTGGCCAGGTGATCTCTAGAGATCCCTTCCAACCTCAACCATTCTGTGATTCTATGCATAACATAAATGATGCACTAATTTTAGCCCTAATGAAGCAACTGATTCTAAGTTTATGTAACAGTGATAAAGTCAGTGATGTTGCTAACTAAAATAAATAAAAAGAAATATTTGAAATTAATCTGTTTAGTACTTTAAAATATGTTGAAAATAGCCTGACTTTTATAATGGCAAGCACTTAGTGATTACATAAGATGAAATGAAGCATGGTGAACTCAGGGCATACATTCAGCAAAAAGAAGATGAAAAGATATCTTAAATCTTCTGTTCTTGCTGAACACTTTCTTAATACCTGTAGACACAGAATTTTCCTAACAGATTCATGCTTGCAGAGATATTTCAAAAGGTCATGTTGGAATTACTGGGACACTCAAGCTAAAGCCTCTCTCAGAGGTTAAATCAGAAGACAGACAGAAGCAATCTTTCTGCCCTGGCTATGTGGCCTTTAGAAAGTATATATGGTTATGTGCCTCTTCGGGAGCTTGGGAAATACAAATGGGTGCATGAATAACTGCAATAACGATCTCCAGTGAGGAAATACCCCCTGGCCCAAAACAGCAACAGTATTTTTCTTGCTCCAAGAATGAAGAAGGTCTGAAAAGAAAACTTCAGGGAGGTTTACATTAGATCAGAACAGATTAGACAAAAACAAGTTGGCAGAGAGGCTTCAGAACTCACCAATGGGGAATAGTCACTTCATTCTCTATTGAGCATGGATATGGATTCCAATATGGATCCTATGTCTATTAGTTCACATGGATTGAGGAGAATAATCCTTTTTTTTTTTAATGTGTCAGAAAGGAGAGGCCTTTGTACACCTCTCAGTCAAGTGTTCTAAACAACTTTCTATCGGTAATAATTCGTATCTTAGAAATTTTTTTTGCGGAGGAGAAAGTACGAATTTAGTTGCTCTTTAGAAATATTCAGCCCCAAGAAGAATTGGCACAAGGGAAAGAAATAGTGCTTTGGATTGTAATTGCATGGCATTTGTAGCCTGTCTTGAGAATCATGTTAGCTGTAATAGGAGAAGCTATTGATTTTGTAAAGGAGACACATAACTGTATTACATTTCAAGAGTTAAAATGATTGGACCATTAAAACAGCTGGTTATGCCCCAAATTGTTTTGCAAACTGAAATCTGCATTGATTCTAACAAGAGTGCTTTGTTACCCAGCAGGCTGTGTACTTAAAGAAAGACATTTGTGTAATACAACTTGGGAGAAGAATTGCACTACATGCTAGAGACTTTTTAAAAAATTTTACATAGGCCTAAGTGGTAGTTTCAGCCTTCCACAAGAGTTAAGTATTCATTATCTAACTTGCAGACATTTAAAGTTATCTGGATTAAACAGACAGACTATGTACGTATTACACGTACAACTAAGCTCTCTTTTTCTCCCTTTGGCATAACTTTTTCTTCCTGGAGGAAATTCAAAAAACTGTGTGCGTAATATGTTTAGACAACCAGAGATCTTACTATGACAAGTTCTCTTGTCTCAAAAACGCATACGAGCCAATGATTATATAAGTGTGTGTGTGTCAGTATTTGGTGTGATGATATTCGTTAGAAAAAAACATTATTGACCTCAAATGAAAAAAGCCTGGTTTTCATTTATAAAYATTTCTTGGACAGTATATATTATACTTCTTTAACAACAAAATCACAGCAGAAAAGAAAAAGGTTCAAGAAATGCATCAGCAGTACAAGAACTGTATCAGCAGCTCTCAGCCTGTGGCCAAAGAAAAGAAAAAAGCAAGCAAATAAAACAGTATATGTTAAAATTTAATTAAGATCAAAATGATATAAAATGTTATGTTACTGTCCAATTTTAAAGAAATGGTAGCTTTCCAAAAAACAAAAGCATGAAAACCAGACTTTGTTAATTAGTTTCAATTCATGGTACTCTTTCCTACAAGCATTTCCTATTCCACATAATGCATAGCTAAGGCTATCTTTTGAGGATATTGTTTAAATGTAATCATTAACTTCTCCATTATAAAAATTTGTTTCTTACGTACCATATCTCCAGTATAGATCAATGCATCCTTACTAGAAGAATGTGGAGTTAAAACCTTGCTTTCTCTTCTATTTTTTCCTCCTAGTTTGGAGAGCTTCTTACTCTGAAGAATGCTTAATGAAAATCAGTGAAAGAGTAAGTATAACTGTTTAACCAAAATCCAGCCTTACAATTGATTAACAAAATCCCAAAAGTCTGGGAATAATACCATTCAAGATACAAGATATTTACTTGGCACACAGGACTTACCTATTGAAAGAGCCACACAGAGAGCAACATCATGAAGGGGAACAGAGACAAAAAGCATGGAAAAGGGACAGGAATRGAAGACCACTCCTCCTCTGTACTTATTTCTATAGTTTAATCTTTCTCTATCCAACCCTTGATACAGATAGCAGAAGAACTTTAAATACTAATTTAAGATTTGAAAACCACTAACAATCCTTCAGGATCAATTCACCTCAGCTTGGTTTTTGAAATTATGATCTTAGATACTCTCTGCATTTAAACACTGCAAGAAACAGAGCCTGAAATCTTGCATGGATTTTGGATAAAAATCAGTGCAAAACTGTTTCTATTTTTTTTTTTCTCTACATATCCAACAGTGAGGATTAGCGGAAACAAGAAATTAATAGTGAGGTAAATTGCCCTTTGATTTGGCCTAATAGGACTGTTTATGTATTCTTCATTACGCAAAAGAAAAATCAGCACAGCAAATGTAGCACCTCTATGGAATTTTTTGCACGAAGTCCAAAACATAAGTGAAATAGATGTTTCAAAATCCTTTCAAGCTGCTTTGAAAAATTCTCCTTTATTTTTTTTACTCTGTAGTTGAAACCAGCTCTGATTGTCTATTATTTGTTTAAGGCTGTTGGCAAAGTGTGTACATGATATGTTGCTCTGTGTATTTCACTTGAAAGAGATTTTTAGATCAATATATTGGGATTTGCTTTCAATTCTGACCTAGAAAAGGTATTAAAGGAGGCATTTGATTTGCAAAAATGCCGTTAAAACCTTTAACCACTTAGATTTTGACAGTTTTTTGTAGCACACTAGCAGAACTCACAACCTGGCTATTGCAAAACACTGAAATTTTCTTTTCAAAGTAACTTAAAAATGAATAATAAAAATGACCCCCTTTCCACCTTTATCTGCATCTATTGTTTATTCTCTTTCCAATACCTATTTTATAGTAGTTTGTATTGAACAGTTCAACACAGAGGATAAAGAAAAGAAACTTTGTTCCATGTATTCTGCTGACATTAGATGACAATGGTTAAGAAAAAGAATAGCAGTAAACCAAAATAAACACATCCATCTTAATGTCTGTTCCACTTAAAAGACAGAAAAGCATGACATACTGTTTCTTCAGTGCCTACAGTTAAGTATAGGTACAAAATAAATTCTAACTTTCAAGACACTGCTGTGAGCAGTGGGAAAGGAACATGAAAACCTACAAGACACAGAATGCGTAACAGATTGCAGAGACACAAGAAAACATAAGCTGCACCATAGGCAGGGAAAAACTGTGGGCCAATATTTTAATGTGAGCACCTGCTCACTCAATATTTAATACACTGAAAAGATGTGGAAATAACCTAAGTATCAATATTAGAAAAGAAATTTGATTATATGGGGTTCTAATTTCTTTACTTACACCTAGATTTTGTAAAATTTCACAAAGCTATGGAAATCCTTATAGGGCTAGACTCTACTATCCTATGCTTTTTCTGTGTAAGACAATATACTCCTTCAATACTTCAGTAATTCAAATTTATTCAATACAGCTATTTGAGCAATCAAACAATACTCAGCATGAGTCTATGTGAGAGGTACTGGCTTGAGAAGAAAACAAGATATAAATCATAGCTGATGATCTCATTAGAAATCCAACCCTAAACACTTTCCAACAAATTGGTTGTAAAAGGGAGAGAGGAAAAAAAGGAAAGGATCAGGAGGAATGATGAAAAGGATTTTTCAAATGAAACTTAAAAAAACAACCCACAAAGACAGCTGATTCACAAATCAGATGCTGTTCTCGTAACAGATTCTTGCAAGAACCAACCTAGCCCTGATTTCAGGAGAGAGCCTGCATTTTTTTGAGTATATACAAGTAAGAACCTGTTACTATTCCTTTAAGTTCTATTTATTTGAAAAGATACAGATAGTCTGTGTTTATTGAGGTTATTTTGGTGTTCTGGTCACCAAGACAAGCATGGTCACTGAAGTCAGTTTTTCAGGTCAAGATTAGTCACTGGAAAATTAGTTGCCCAGAACATATTTTACTGTATATCAGAGTGTATGCCACCAAAAGCTAGGTTACTGTGACATATAATCATCTAGAAGGAGGAAAACCACTATAAAAAATGGCAGTGCATAAAAGACTGGACAACAGCTATCAACAAGGCACATTTACTGATAAATCAGTCAGCCTGTTTTCAGAGATATACCGAAGCATTAGAAAGTAATTTAGGTAGTCAGTGAACTGCATTAAGTGCTGGAACAAATTATTTAGCTTTTCAAACCACTGTAAAAACTTTGGATTTGACTTTTACTGAAAAACAGCTTTAATAGTCTTAGCCTAACTTTACTAAATTGAATGGGAGGCTTTCAGCTCATTTTAGTTAATTCAATTGGGCCCAGATTTTAAGTAGTGTGTATTGACAATATCTTAATATTTTCCTTCCCTCCCCATCTCTCCTATCCCTTTTCATCCTCTTCCGTTCCCTTCTTTCTTTTTTTTTTTTTAAAAAAAAGCTATCTTGATTAACTGGGTAAGCCTGAACTGACTTAGAAATACACTAAGACTCAGGGGTCAGACATGCAGTCCAGCCTGCTGTGGCTAGTGATTACTTGCAGGTTAAACATGATTTATGTGCCAGAATGACCACCAACAGAAACAGCAGACGTGCTTTCTTCTACCCTGTAGAAAATTGTTTGAAAATATTTCAAAATTCTTAGGGAGAATAACTCTTCAACAGCCATTAGGAGAACATTCCCCACTCTTCACCATAGACTATATTGAATAAATTAGCACAGAGACTGACCACGGCCACTAACTAGAACAATCCTCTGTTTATCCATGTTTAAGCAAATTAATCCTCAACCATAAGGCAATAAGACTTCACAAGTCATAGTAATGCTTTTTAATCTAATCTTGACATTGAATGGACAGGGCAGAGGTACCCCTCTCAGCTATAACCAATTTAGATATGAAGTTGGATCCTCCAGTCTTCTTTGTGTGTGGCAGAGATCATTTCAGTGGAAGGAAAGAAACATAACCCTACTCCAAAAAAATCTTCCTTCTCAAGGCCTCCAGAACAAGCCAGCACAATAAACTGAATAAAAGAGAAACATCAAATTATTTCCACAGTGCAAACTTTCTCTCACTGCAAAGAAAGAATATTCCCAAGCAAGTCACCTTTCTGGACTCTATATGCAGAATTATTTAGTAAACATCCTGTGTGAATTTACCTTCACTTTAAGTTTTTGAGAGTGACTTCAGTTGTATATATTTGTCCAGAACCAAGGTGGTTGTTGATGCTGAGGCACATGTCCCAATCTTACCTGAAGTCAGCACAATAAGAGCAGCCCATGTTTGTATTACAGTCACAGTCTGGCTCAACAAAGCCAAGGGTAATTCATCCTTGCTGCTCTACCTTAAAAATGCTTTGCGGAGAAGGAGCACATGATCCATGCTTTATGAGATTATACAGGGCATGAATACCACACCAGACAGCAGATTTTCATTGGCAGTGCCTTTTTTGTAGCAAAGCAGTGTCAAAATAATAGTGAAACACAAGCAGGAATTTTAGATCAGATGTACATTTTAACAGATAGCTTTGCAAACGTGCACTAAGGATAACAGCTTTTGCTGTTTGCCTCAGTGCTGCTCAGAGGCACATCATAAATTCTTGACTTCTGCCAAGCACAGAGAAATTTCCAGCAGCGGCTCACAAGAAATATGCCAAGGCCAGAGGCATTGCAGTACAAGGGAAAAAATGAACATTTTAATAAAGAACAGGTTAGCCAATATCTCCACTGGTTACTATGGTAAAGTATGAGGAGGCATTTTGCTAGTAGGACTGCTGAATGAAAGTTCAATTTACTTTGTGTGCTGTGTAAAAGCACTAAGGCAACGACACAGAACTGTAAGTTTTTAAAATGGCTACTTTCTCATTCTAGATCAACTCTAAATGTAGCCTTAAAAGAATGCAAGCACTCCTACTGTGCGGTAGCTTATTCCAATGACAGTATAAGAGTTAGTTAATACATCCAAAATACATCTATAATGATTTTAGTATCACAGACAAATGAGAACTGAATAGAAAAAAATAAATTTTTGTTAGTTATATTAAATAAAACTTACATTTTGTAAGGTAAAAAGCATCCTCTTGCTCTGAAATTTCAGGATTTGAGATTTAAGAAAATGCTTCCTTGAATTTTACATGCTTTTATCTCAACCCTAAATACGGATGCAGTTACGCTAAGATCTTTCATCAAAGCTTAAAGACTATTCAGACTCATTATTAAGTGTTTAATTATTATCCATAATTTATAGATTTGAGGAGTCGGAAAGATGCTAAATGACTTGGCAAGCCGGTCTATTTGCAGAATGGGTAGCAGCAGTAATCTAGAAATATTTCCCAATTTTCACATTTTGTGAGTTCTTCTAAGTTCTTCTAATCTTCATTCCAATCTTTAGTTTGTCTTTTAAAGTGTAAAAGAGGGTCAGAGTGTAAGGTACAAATTTACAGGACCTTAGACTAGAAATTCTGTATATGTTTTTTTTCTCCTTTTCCTTGTATCTTCTCAGCTGGTCATCTAAGTAGCAGGAAAAATGCATCCCTGATGGAGTAAGCATCATCTGTAAAGTAACAAAAAAAAAAAAAAAAAAAGCAGAGTACACTTGTATGCTGAGCACC
>NW_020454093.1:0-31351 GCF_003342845.1 Nothoprocta perdicaria | reverse complement strand
TCCTTCGGGTTGCAAAAAAAAAAAAAAAAAAGCAGAATCTCACTGTAGCTTTGCATCTCCCTATGAGAGATATCTATTTAGAAAATCAAAATTGAACCCACTGGGTAAACTATTAGATATCTTGCATTTTCAGAGCCAGTTACTTTATCCCACTGTCTCAGAGGAAATGCTTTAAAAGTATTGTAATAGGAACAATATAAGGCCATTGAGCAGAGATTGTTCAGATCAAAAATACAGAGCTGCTGAGACTATTGCAGGTCCTATTGGGAGTACCATTGTGGGTAAACAGGGCAAGTACCACTGAGAGTTAGAAAAATGCATGTTACAAGTGATAAAACTAATGGAATCTCATAGATTATTGAAAATTTATTGTTTATAGTGATGTGCTCTTAGTTTGCTTTACAGTTTTCCAAAGTTTTTCAAGACTTTTGTGACATATAATTGCAAAAAGGGAAGAATTATTGTCATTTACGTAATGAGAAGGAAAAGATCTCCTGCACTATTTGAGAGCCTTTGCCATTATCTGCTTTGTAGCAACATCATTTGTGTCTATACCATCCAGATGTCTTCTCTTGGGGTCTGTCTAAAGATCTTTTTTTTTTTTTTTTCTCCTGAGAATAGTGCCCCCTCTCCCTTTTTATTCCCTCTTTTTCTCCTCCACTTTTCATTTTTTTTTTCCTCTAATTAACTCTGTCATTTCATGAGTTTATCGAAATCCATCAGGTTATCTCAGAAAGGAAACAAAGCGTGTAGGCTCACCCCGAAAGTACTGCTTGAATTGTTTTATGTATTCATAACATTTTTCTTAAATATTCTTTTAATATGTAGAAGGCACACAATTTCAAACCATATGTGACCTTGCCCTGTATTCCCTGATTCTCTACAGAGAGGGAGTAGTACTGGTGAGGGTAAAGCATGAGTTGGAGATCTTCAAAACCCATCCGGATGCAACCCTGTGCCACGTGCTCTAGGTGTCCCTGCTTGAGCAGGCCCCTTCTAATCGCTACCATTCTGTGAGCTGTGAACAACCACCTCCTTTAACATACATGGTATAAGTTGCTGAAGTTTGCTCTCATTTTTCAGTATTCAGGCTACAACAGACATTACCTTAATGACTGGAACAAGAACAGCACTGTGTATAAAGCTTTAACTGCTCCAAATTTGACATTTCTTTGTAAATCATGATTTGAATGTACACATCCTGTTATAAATACATTTATTCATTTATTTTTTTAATACACAGTTAGATATTAATGGCACTGAAAATGGGCTTTTAATCTCCAAGCATGAGCTCTTCTAGTACTCGATTTAGGGTCCTGATGCTAATCTAGAGACACACTACGCTGAAGTTACAAACCAGATGTCAGATTACTGGTTTGATGGAAATTCAAATGCCTGTAATGTGCTAAATACCCTGCAGTATGGTGCAGTATCAATGCCAACAACAATATTATCATCAGGGGAACAATTTTAGAGACTTTCTTTCTGTGAAATAACACAAAAATTTTGTTCTTCTAAAATAAATAAATAAAGCTACCTTCAAATTACAGAGCAATATTTTCAGAAACAGTAAAAATTTCCATTGCTGTTGTAACAGTAACACAAACAGTAGAAAAAAAGAAATCCTATCTATTACTGCCTTTATGCTTACTGTGAAGGTTCTCTATCTAGGTCCTATCCATAGAATAAAACTTACCAATATTTTAGGCCTTCAACATAGCTACATTCCAGTGGTAAAGATACCAAGCTGAAGTAATTATATTTTAATTTAGAAGGAAGACAATTATTAAAGAAAGCAATAATGTCTTTTTTATTTAGTTTTATTTCCCATTTCCTTTTTTTATTGTGGAGCCTTCACTCAGAGACTTCAACTTTTCAGCCTGCCAAACTATCTGGTATATATTTAATTTAACAATGTATACATCCATTTACATGTGATTATAGGATTTTACTTAACAAACAAACCCAAACCAAATATTGCACAGTAGCTACATCAAGTAAGCATCACTGACAGCATTTAGCAAAATGTTATTCATAAAACCTCACCTCAGACAGAAAGATATGCATGTGGTTACTATGCAACCATACAAGCACTTTTCTATAAATGTGGTTCTTTATCATCTTGTCTAATCCTTAGCGCTTTATTACCTCTGAACTTGTTGTATACAATATAAATTTAGGTTTATATTTGGGAGTAAATACCATCCTTTGCAGAGGGAAACTGAAGTGCTGTATAGATCTCTTTCTAGAACTGTCCTGTTTCCCTTGCAAATTGTTGACCAAGAGAAAAAAAAAAGGAGGGCTCTGAGTTATTGATTTTTGTCCCTCAGAATTAGACATGGAGTAAGAAAACGGGTTTCAGCAAAGACAAAAATTTTCAATCAGTTCAACAAGAAGACTGATCCAATGAAGACATACAATTCAGTTCATAATGTTATGATATTTTTAACAAATTCTTAAGTTATGTCCCACTTATTCCACTACTGTACAGCAAAAGCTAATAATATTTTTGCAGTTCTGATAACCACAATCAGTAATGGTTTGCAATGATTTTTTCTTTTATAAGTTAAATGAAGCAGACCACTAATAAGTATGTAATGCAATTACTCAGAATGTGATGCTGGCCATAAGCAATTTTCAAGCTAATTTTAGCCATTTAAAAAAAAATCCTTGCAAGATACAGAGATTGTGCCAAATCCAGTTGTCCTGATCCACTGTTTGGAGAGGTGTCGATATGATCCCAAGAGCAAGATTAAGACTCAAACAGGGTCAAATGCCATATGACCTTGTAAGCTCTATTCTCATAACAAGGAGTAATCACAATGCAACAGAGAAAGAAGGGAAAAAGTAAGGAAGCAGGCAGGAGAGATGCAGAGCGTTGGTAACCACCACCACCAATCCTGGTACATTTTGTTGTCTCTGCCTCGATGAAGGTCATTGACTCTTGGAGAGGACTTCATATATATAAAAAACAATGAAGCATGTGCTCAAGGGAGGAACATGCAGTCTTCTTATTGTCTCCGTTCTCCAACAGTCTCTCCACTTCCTTGAAGTTTTTGGTACGTGTTGTTTGCGCTGTGTGCTCTGTGCTTACCGGGGATCTCCACTGGATTCATGTATGAGTGCCAACATTGCAGCAACTATGTCTAGTCAAATAGAGTCCAAAACAATTTCTTACATCCACCCCATTGCTGTTTTTGTGGTGGTATGAAAGATAAAGGTAGAGAGAGAGAGAGAGAAAGAAGCAAATGCAACAGTATCTTAATAGCATTTTTTCAAGTACTGGAAAGATATATCATCATATAAAACTGTTATGTTCATTCGCCACCTTGATGTTTTTGCCATGCACCTTCCCTTGTTTTTTTCAATTAATCCAACATGTTGTATATAATATGCAACTTGTATCTACTGCCTCACCTAATGGTGTGTAGYGGATTCATGAMCACTTTGGCTGTGAAATGTGAGCATTACCTGATTGATTTGACTATGGTTTGGGGAAAATTCCAAACCATGCTTTCAGAGTCTTTATTATGTTTTCGCCTTGTTGCCTGCAGTAGTCCAGATATCTCCACACCTAGCTTTACAAAGTGCTTTCCCTCTGACCTTTGACAGGAGCAATGCAATCAACCTGCCAGGTCTCCCATAGGCCTTTTCCCTCTCTTAAGTGCAGGGAGTCACCCCTCAGAGCATATCTATCCAGATGGACCTAGCCTTGTTTGCAAGAAGATACACAGATTTTGCATTCCTTCCTGGCAACTGTCCACCCTCAGGGTTGTGCCTCACAAAATAGATCTTTAACTCCTGAATGCTTCTGTTTTACATGTAGTCATTCCAGTAGAGGCTCCCAATTTTTGGATGTCTGGCTGCTTTGTAAGGGAGCCAGCTGGGTAGTTCATCTACCTTGGTATTCCACTGGCTCACAAGAGTGCCATCTTGTTGATGAGATGCTATGCCCTGCAAATTTCCCTTGTCTGGCAACGGTAGGAACATCCTGCCATTTTTCCTTTTGCCATACAGATATTCTATTGACCTCCCATCCATTTTGTTCCCAGAAGAGAAGTCACTCTGTGCAGCCTTTAAACACAGCATAAGGGTCAGTATAGACAGAAGAAACAGATTGAGCTTCGTGTTGGAAAACATTCCAAACAACAATTAATTCTCCTACTTGTGTACTACCTTCCCCTTCAATAATGATCTGTTCCTTGGTATCTATCTGAAGTGCCAGAGCTCGATATTTCCAAGGTTTTCCCTCTCGCTTTGATAAGGCATCTGTAAACTAGGCATTCTGCAATTGCCCAGAAAACAGAGGAGCTACTTGTATTACCCAGGTGCTTCTTTATCCAAGTCTACATCATCTTGTATATTTAACACTTTGGTGGTTCCTTCAGACACAGAAAAAAAAAATCACAACAGTGTTCTATTTGTGTGTACCATTTTCGCACGGAGGCTCTCTGAGCCACCCCATCAGGGCAATGAGGTGCCTATCAAAACTATTTTAATCACTTTAAATCGGCTTCTGAACACTGCAGGTTGTTGCTGGATAGTTTGTTTGGCTTCCCTCAGAGCTAGACCAACTACAAATAGACCTTTCTCCCAAGCTGTATATCTTTTTTCAGCAGCTTTAAAACTATGAGAATAAAAACCAATGGGCCAAGTAGGCTCCTCTGGAGCCTTTTGCCACAAATTAATTGACAGTTCAGTCAATTCCTTTCCTCCTAATTCCAATTCCTCCTAATTCCAGTTCTTCCTAATTCCAATCCTCCATTCAGTTTGAACTGCACCTGTTGAGTGAATGGAGTCCAGGGCCTGAAGGGCAGTCACTTCAAATACCAACAGCTATAAAGCCTCGTCATGGGCCTGAGTCCATTCCCACTGAGCTCTTTTTTGCAACAAGTTGTACAGGGGTCTAGCAATAATTGAAAAGTCAGGAGTATGTTTCCTTTAGAACACAAGCAACCCTAGTGCATGCTGTAAGTCTCTCTGATTCTGGCATCTTGATCTGGTCGAGAGAGGAAAGAGTATTTGGTGTGATACTTATCGTTCTTCCCTTCCACCAGATCCCTAAACATTTTATCCCACTTGAAAGGATTTGTATTTTCTCAGGTAGAATTGTCAACCTTATACTTTCTAAGTGGGTGATGATGTCCTTCTGGTTTTCTCTAACTTGTACCTGACTCCCTCCTATGAGCACATCGTCTAGATATATTGATAGAGCTCCACCTTTGCCATTATGCGATTGTTTCCAATTCTTGTGCTAGAGCGTGGTGGGACAGCGTTCGGGAGTGCTTGTATCCTTGTGGGAGTCACATAAAAGTGTGCTGTTGCACTGCCCAGGTGAAGGCAAAACGATCCTGGTCCTCAGGTTGTAAAGAGACCATTAAAAACATATCTTTGACATCAATCATTGCCGTAATAGGGTGAGACATTCCTATCAATTCAGTAATGTTTGGTACCGCAGCTGTTAGTGGACCTGTATTGGCATTCAGTCTCTTGTTGCCAACTATTGCCAACCTCCCTTTGCCGTTTTCCACTTGGTTTTCTGACTGTCCATACTGGGGAGTTAAAGGAAAGGAGGAGTGAGGAGGAGTGGAAATTACAACCCACACCTCTCCCCCCTCCCTTTTTTTTTAATCCCCCAGAATTGGCATAATTCCTTCTCTGGCTCCTAACAGCGATGGATAGGGTTTCACATTCGTCAGTTTGGAAGCAGGGAGGATAGGAGCTGCTTGTGAAAAATCCACCCTCGTTCTGGATATTTTGGCCAATTGTCTGACCTGGGGAATACCAGAAGACCATAAGCTTCCCTGGGCATCACGCCACTGCCTACCCTTCAAAACACCTATGTCTATTAGATTTGTCTGAAAAGATCCTAAGACCACCATAGTATTGATGGAGTCTTCCTCTCCTGGTAACCATAGCATCACTGTAGTCATAGGCACCAACTGTGCTTTTCCCAGGGCATTTAAAACAATTAGATTTCCAGATGGAATTGAGATTCCACATTGTTCTGCTTCGGTCTGCATTAGCGAGCTAATTTGTGCTACAATATCAGCTAAAAAGGTTACCAGTCTTTTCCTTGGTCATATGGCAAGAGTAATCAATAAATCCCCTTTGGTATTTGCAGGTGAGTTGTCTCACAAACATACATCCTCCGCCACTCCCCTCACCTTCACAGGGGCAGAGGGGTTAGTTCCCGGACGTTTTCTTCTCCTCACTCAGCTCCTCCTCAAGGTCTATCAACGGTGGGGCTTTAGGGCTTGGTCTAAAACTGGCCATTTGTCCTGACCATTCCTGCACCAGCTGTTCTAATTTCTTGGTCGGGAGATTGTCCACCAAATCCTGGGGAATGCCTTTGTGAAGTCCTAGCTGCACAGCCCCTGTTGAGTCAGGGGTCTCTCTCTCCTTGAATAATGAGCTCGGAGTGACCCCAAGTCTTTGCCCTTCCCAATTTTTGCCCACTAACTCGTTCTGCAGTCTGTATGATACTGGTTTCAGTTCTTTGGGACAATCTGCCAACAGGACCATATTTTCTCCCCAGATTAATCAACTCCTAGGCTATCTCCCCCATGTCCATACTTTCCTCCCTGGCCACCAATAGGGTCATTATGCCCTCCAGAGCAGCTCTAATTCTTTCTCCATCAGGGGTGTTTTGAATCCTCCCTTGTAATTGAATYCCAGTGGGTTTCAGGAAGCCAGAAAGTCCTCATATCAGGAGAGTCATCCTCTCTGAATCCACACGCACCATCATTGTGGAACCCTAGCTGGGCTTGAGATGCCAATCATACACCATCTGGAGACAGGCCACCTTTAGTCAGAAATACACCTGGACCATAATATCCTTCTGCTTCTTTCTTTGATAACAGGATTCCATCCCCTCCTGACAAAGACACTCTCCACTCATACTCTGTCTCTGATTCCTCTGATTTACAGTTCTTGCAAAATCTTTCCTCAGCTTTGCTAATTCACTTGCAATAAATGGGACTTCCTTGATGATAACCTAAGGACGGTCATCGCTATCATCCTTGTACAGGTACTCAGTTTTAATCAGCTGACACAAATTGGGGGGCTTTCTACGGTTTCTTTGGCCTTACGCAAATCTCCCTGTGGATAAATTTGCTGTATCTTTTACTCTGCATGTGTCATTTCTACTTCTGATGGTGCATCTACTTCCCTCAAAAGTTGATCTTCAACTCTTTCTTTAATATTATGTTTTGGTTCACTTCTTCCTCCAACAATTGTTTGTTCTCCTTTAACTGTTCCTGCAGGGTGTTGATTACCCCCTGCAGGGAATCCATTATAGCATCAGCTTGACAAAGCTGCTGCTTTCTCTCTTCCACCACAGCTGCCAGACTCGCTCCCAGCACTGCACAAAGTATAGCTTTTCCCTTCCCCCTCTTAACCTTAGCTTCCTTCTGCAATAGTCTTATCCTATCAACCACACTCTGAAGTTGAAACCAATGATTTTTTGCCCAGTCTTGTCCCTGCAGTGAGCGGTGAGATCGGTGCACCTCTAGAAGATCATATAATTGATCTAGCTCTTCAACTTGTGAGGGCATATAGCTACAAGCATCGGTTGCCTCCTGGGCAGCCATTTTCCTGGAAAGGGCTTATCTTCCTGAGAGGGTCACACTTTAACATCCAAATTTCTCCTATACATTCCCAAGATGCCACAGCTTATACTAACACAAAAGTTTCACAAAATGTAGCATGGTATTCTCGTCTCCAGGGATCCTGTCCGAGACACCAATAAAATGTCCTAATCCACTGTTGGGAGAGATTTCGATACGATCTCAAGAGTGAGATTAAGACTCAAACAGGGTCAAATGCCATATGACCTTGTAAGCTCTATTCTTATAATGAGGAGTAATCACAATACAACAGGGAGAGAAAGAAGGGAAAAAGCAAGCAAGCAGGCAGGAGAGATGCAGCAAGGTTAGTTACCACCACCACCAGTCCTGGTACATTTTGTTGTCTCTGCTTCAATGCAGGTCATCGGCTCTTGAAGAGGACTTCATATATATAAAAAAAATAAAGAAGCGCGTGCTCAAGAGAGGAACATGCAGTCCTTTTATTGTCCGCATTCACCAAGAGTCTGTCCACTTCCTTGAAGTTTTTGGTACGTGTTGTTTGTGCTGTGTCCTTTGGTGCTTATGGAGGTCTCCTCTTCACACTGGATCCATGCATAAATGTGGCTCAATAGGCACTGCTGAGAACGACATTTTTCGAGTCTCGAGCTGCAAATATCCTGGTTTGAGTCTCAAGCGGATATGGCAGTACTATTAGGGACAGGATGCCCATGTATTGGTGCAGCAACAACGCCGAGGTAAACACAATCCACAACAGTCTCTTACAACAGTATAGATCAACAGAGTTTCTCCAATTAAATAAGAACAGATCAGTTTGCACCAGCTGAGAATATAGCTTAGTGTCTCCAAAAGCTTTAATGAAGACCCTAAGACTGGGCAGCTTAAAAAGAAATAAACTGCTTTAACTGACCAAGAGGATAGTTGTCTCTCTCAAACAGCTTTTATAAATCTTCTAGCTGGAAGGCAGCATTTTTACTGACCAGGGACAGCAATTCTGCTTTGCTCTGGGAAAATGAATTGCTAGGGTAAAGTGAATTAGGGCAAGGTGATTACAAATGAAAAAAGAGATCCTGTCAGAAATTTGAACAAAGGCATCAAATGCCATTAGTGCCGGAGACATACAGGAATCAACATAAGGGGATATATATACTCATAATCATGGCTGAAGACAATAAAATTAGTCTGTGCAAAACACAACRGCTAAGAAAGGTAAAGGTATCTATATTACAATTTCTAAAGAAAGCTTTTTAGCTTTCTTGTCAGAATTCAATATGGATTGCTGAACAGATACCAGGATATTCAAAAGCATTTCATCGAGCCTTATAAGCATATAATATACAGTGAAAAAGGAAAATCTATTTTATTTTAGATAATTAAAAAAGGTCTTCACTGAAAAAAAAAAAAATCTGCTATCCTAGATCTTTGCACAACAGGGTTGAAAATAAAGAACTCACCAGAAGTGTGCTAGGCCCATTTTATGTCCATCTGGGATTTGACACACCAGCAAAGTAAGGAAAAACAAGAGGTGAGGTGCAGTGAGGCAAGACAATGCAGAAGCAGAGGCAATTCCAGAAAGTTTACCAGAAGTGTTTTATGAATATGTCATAAAAAACTTTTTCTTTCTATTCTGCATTAAGGATTAGCACCTGCAAAGGCCTGGGGATACTTTCAGTCACTTAGCTTATTTTCTATTAGAAGAGTATGAGATTTTTATACCCTTTTAAAGGGCAGCCCATATATATTGTATAAAAGACTATATCAGGAAGAAATACAATGCAAAATCAATTCTGTATTTCTCTATCTTCATTTTCTTTCAGTAATAGACTCTGCTAAACAAAACAGTAAGTCAGACAAAAAAAATTACTTTTTTAGCTCTGCACCCCAAAAGCTGACGACTTACACATGAGCAGTATGATCTTCCATGCTGCAGTATCCTCCTCAAGCAATGACTCATAGAATAAAAGATGAACAGCAGGCTTGGTCTCATAACTTGTCTTCACTAGCTCCCATTTATCTGTCTCTTATGGGTTCATAAGAGCACCCCTGCAGATACGGAATTTCTGATCTGACATACTAAACTATCTGGTCTTTTACTGTTCTGAGATGTCACCTGCTTTAGATAGTCCCATATATTCCAACACTGTTGGGGGATAAGGGTGAACAAACAGGGAAAAAAATTGCACCATAAATGTGTTTATAAATTCTTTGATTTTTGAAATAAAATAAAAAAAAAGCAAAGTTAAGGACATGATTATCCTGTAACAGGATTTAGTAAAGGATCATGAAACATTATTGAAAAATAAACAAAATAATAGTTTAAAAAAAATAATAAAGATATTAGTGTAAAATAATTTTTTGACCATGAAAACAAAAGAAATATTGACCATGAATTACATACAAAAAATATAACCATACATTTTTAAAATAAGTGAAATGTATCAAAGGTGCCTCCATCTCTATGGATTCTTTGTAGAGGGATGTCAGGACCAACCTTTACTAAACAAGCACCATAATTATGAGAAAAAAAAGCTACTATATAGCAGAAGGAAGACTGACAATAGCAGAGAAAAAATAAAATATCTAAATTTAACTACCAAACTCAATCATACAAAATTGAGAGTTCCCAATGTCTACAATTAAGCTGAATATGTTTTTCTCATTTTTCCTTCTTTAAGGAAAAGTTTAAGGCAATACAGACACAGTATTTCTCACAATCAGTTATTAAGATATTTTTCTTGTCAATGGCTACATTATTATTGTAGCTACAGGTGATCTCTCTCAGCTTTTAAACTGTCAGACATTAGCAGAATAAAAGCAGTACAAAATAATGTGTCAGACTTCTGAATTTGTGTGGTCTTATCGTTTTAGAAAAAAATAGCTTCATTTTAGAATATCATTGAGCTGACCCTCTAAAACATTATTAATATGATTATTCCCTGCTGTTACCTTACTAGGCAACGTGACTGGAAAAGCTGGTAAAAGTTAGGGAGATATTGTTAAAGTTAACCTTCTCAAAGAAAGTTGAAGGAGGCAGCACAGCTGCAACACACAAGAGCTGTAGAGACAGCATGCTAAATAATTTATCTGTTTTAAGAAACCTGAATGGCTCCACCAGATAAGATAATTTGAGCTCAGAGAATAGTGTTATCACTGCGGTGTTCCTACAGCCCTGTCAGCCACTCTGCATCTTCTGCACTGGATTTGTGAATAATTGAAGGAAGCAACTGCATGGTTCAGCTCTTAGCCTTTACGTTGCCTGAATTGACATAATGAAATATCTCTCTGAAGAGACTTGAGGGAGGCAGAAAAGCATACTGCTACCCATTCCTGCTTACAAATTCTCCCTCTCAAGGGCTTTGCACAGGTGATTTACAGTACATTATGTATATATTGTGTCAGAACTGTGAAACTCCAAGTGATATTATGCTTCATAAGCTGCATTGCAACCAGCGATCAAAGATGTTCAGTCACCCATTTTAGAGGAGATTTATGAAGAAATATTCAAGTTTTGGAATTAAACTCCTCACCCTGAGGTTTGAGGATAACATTTATAAGCAAAATTAAAAATTGCATGTGAATCATCTAGATTTAGGCAACCAGAATTACACACATTTGAAAGATCGATATCTGATCACAGAAAAAGGAAGTAGGAAACAGCTGTGCTGCAACGTGGATCCAGTGAACATGGACAGAATTGCTCTGCAAGACCCAGGAGAGGAGGCTCAAGTTATCCTACTCATACTTACATACTTACTTACATACATACTTAACGTACTTACTTCATTTCATGAAACTTAGACCACTACATTCACAGTGTGTTTGGGTTGTATACATGGATTATAAAGAAGAAATTCTTTGGATACTCTGTTCTCCTCGGTAACATTAGAACACTAAAAGCCAAATTACGGTTAGTGACTGATTACTAGAGAAAAAAATGGAAGTGTTACCACAGAAAAAGTATCACTTTTTAAATGTTTATTTGTTATAGCAGCTACAAATAGGGAAAATGAAGACATGCTTCATAAATTGAAGCTGACACAATGAAAAAACTGATCTAAGCAAAGATCCTATCACAGATGATGTACACAGAGAATTCAGCTTCTCATTTGTTTATAGTAATGGTAAATGGTAAAAATTTACTATTTTCTTTAAAGTGTTTGCCGTATAAACTTGGTTCTTGGAAGACTCGCTGCTGGCTTTGCACACCTTGTGGACTGGCAAGTGCAAAACAGCCTTCAGGTAATCAAGACAAACTCTCTACTTTTGTCATATTGTTATTCACCTGATTTTAGAGGTAGATACGATGCTTCCAAGCTTTTCTTCCAGTGAACAAGCATATTATCCAAAGCATCATGTATATTGTGAGTTTTGCTGATCTCATATAGAAAGGACTGTGAAATTGCAGCAACTTTGTCCTACCTTGTTCAGTTCTCTACTGCTGAGAGAATGGATTAGGAACCTCTAAAATAATTTAGTTATCGTGGTACCTGTCATCCTACTAGATGGAAAAAAAAAAAAGAAAAATTAGTCCCGAACTTAGTGTGAAATGTCAAATGTAAAGACAAAAAAATAGCAGATGACTAGTCTTTGTCTAACTCCTTCAAATAAAGGCAGTGGCCTAGACTTTTGGAGCAACTTGTTTGGTCTAAAAATTCTGTCTTGCATTTTAGGGTTCTTAGGAGATGGTTTATATATTTAGTTCTTAAGAGGTCTTACTGATCATTCATCTAGAGTAAGAATTTTTTTTCTATTGCAGTTAGCAGAGAAATACCTGGTAGTTTTTTTCCAGGAGTGACAGGATAGGGAGGTGGTATTTCTTTTAAATTCTTCACAACATCTAGCAAACCCATTTAGTTAACAGAAAGAGGATATAAACAATTGTCATTTGRGAGGATAAACAGGTTTAGTAAAACTTGTGATCACTATCCATTTTAATGGCTTCAATTTCAAAATAAATGAAACTGTTATCAAGAGAGGAGACAGACCTATAATTTCAGATGAGCAATAATCATAGAAACATAGAATCATAGAATGCCGAAGGTTGGAAGGGACCTCAGAGGTCATCGAGTCCAACCCCCCTGCTCATGCAGGGTCACCTAGAGCACGTGGCACAGGGCTGCATCCAAGCGGCTTTTAAAGATCTCCAAAGAAGGAGACTCCACAACCTCTCTGGGCAACCTGTTCCAGTGCTTTGTCACCCTCACAGTGAAGAAATGCTTCCGTAAGTTCCTGTAGAACTTCCGATGCTTCAGTTTGAAGCCATTTCCTCTAGACCTATCCCTGCCCACCACTGAAAAGAGGCCGCCCCCCTCCTCCTCACTGCCTCCCTTGAGGTATTTATACACGCTGATCAGGTCCCCCCTCAGCCTCCTCTTCTCCAGGCTGAACAGACCCAGCTCTCTCAGCCTTTGCTCATAGGGCAGATGTTCCAGGCCTCTGATCATCCTGGTAGCCCTGCGCTGGACTCTCCAGCAGCTCCACATCCCTCTTGTACTGGGGAGCCCAGAACTGGACGCAGTACTCCAGATGTGGCCTCACCAGGGCTGAGTAGAGGGGGATGATCACCTCCCTCGACCTGCTGGAGACGCTCTTCTTAATGCATCCCAGGATCCCGTTGGCCTTCTTGGCCACCAGGGCACACTGCTGCCTCATGGTCAACTTGTCGTCCACCATGACACCCAGGTCCCTCTCTGCGGGACTGCTCTCCAGCAGGTCCACCCCTAATCGGTACTGGTGTCCAGGGTTATTCCTCCCCAAGTGCAGGACCCTGCACTTGCCCCTGTTGAACCTCATGAGGTTTCTCACYGCCCAGTCCTCCAGTCTGTCCAGGTCCCTCTGGATGGCAGCACAGCCCTCAGGGCTATCAGCTACTCCACCCAGTTTGGTATCGTCGGCAAACTTACGGAGGGAGCACTCCAGCCCTTCATCCAGGAATAAGCTGAGAAAGGAACAAGTCCTAAATCTTAATGAACTTAAACTCCACCTGTGGTACTTTCTTCCCTTACTAGAAGGGATTTTGTTTAGAAGGAATACAAAGTCAGTGTGGAAATCTATTCCGAGTAACAAGATAGTTGAATGGCATTTTGTGTGGCCTAAACCTGATATCCCTATCTGTCCTATTGTGTGTGAGACACTACACATGAGCAATAAGCTAGTAAAAATAATCAGGTTGAGGAATATTGCTTAGTTATGTTCTATAACTGTCTTCATCCATCACCTACCTGCTCTACCATTATGCCAAATATTTGCTTACAAAAAAATGACTTCCCTTCTTAGTATCTTGTAATGTCAAATAAGCAACATGTACCATTACCTCAAATTGGTCCCTGGATTCTAAAATTTAAGCATTGGACTTGATCCCTAAATAGACCTTACTAAGTAGCCACCCAGGCAGTAATCCAACTGTCTAATGCAGGAACTTCGTGTCATTGCAGATAGACATCCAAAACCTCAATATGACCTTGTGTGCACCAGATAAAGTCTGTTACCTCAGAGGATTTAAACTACACTAGACTAAAATGGTCCTTCATTCCTATGTATAGACACTGAATCTTACAACCAATAACTGATTAAACAAAACTTAAAAAAAAATGCCTTGCTTAGAATCAAACTCATCAAGTTAGTTCTATCTTGGTTTTAGAATTTTTTTACTGCATTTTCTGTAAAGGGAGAAGAGGCCAGAGTATAAGGTTCAGAATTATAATTAGATAATTTGTCACACTGAATTTAAACAACAACTTCTAAAACAGCATAACAAAGAACAGAGTTGGAGCATCTAATTTTATGATGAAGATAATTGAAGGTTGAAGATAACACATTTTTTAAAGCAGTGGGTATGAATAATGTAGGTTGGCTGCAACTACGAATCTCAATTCACATGTCATTTYCAGCTGACACGATTTTTTCCTTAATTCTGATGTTTCAGTTTCTTGAAAGTGACACTAATTTGAATTGGTTTTGTTCAAGAAATTCAGCTCTGTGATGATAGCCTGACTGTACTTCACAGTGATGGTATTTGAAAATACAGGTTATATCTTCAAGAAGGATCTAAAGCTCCCAATGCCAAGTGGGATCAGTGGGAAGTATGCACTGAACAACTCAGAACAGTTGAGCTCCTCACACACCGACATCCAACAGTAATATCAAAGACAACATAATCAAAGACAACATACATTTTACACAAATTGCCATTCATAAATACTTCTATATAGATGCATATGTATAGCTGTATATGTATACAACCTTGTGTATACATACGTACAGATTTGAGATCCTCTGCAATTCATGAAACTTTGAATGTAATTACAAAGCTGAATTGTGTTTTATCCTCAGAATAACTGAGGATAAATAAAGCACATATAATAATAACAATAAGACATAATAATAAAGAATACTGCTACCTGCTCTGTTAGCACCACCCAGTCTCCTATACCATCAGGCTGGACTGAGAGCTTGTACACTCACACCCTTTGTGTTCAGAGTCTCTATGACAATGCCGTGATGTTCCATTCTTAAGTAAAGGTGTAGTTGCTACTCCTCACATAAAGGATCACATAAAGGCTAAATTCTGAAATTACAAGAAAAAACTGAATATACAGCAGACTGCAGGTTTAAACTAAGGTAGCAGATTTTTTTATGAAGTGAACTTCATTATTTTCTATTACAGCTGTCAGATAGAAATATATATATATATACATAAAAAAAATTAGCATAACTCTTTTAAAGGCTTGATGTCACAAGCAGAATTGGTGTTGGCAGCATGCTACGGTGCTTCAAGTTCCATGAAGCTAAATTCATTCCTTTAGGCAAGTTGTTCAACTAAACTCCTTCTTTCACAACACCAACTCTTGCTGCTGTAACAAATGCCATTCTAATTTACAGTGTTGTAGACCCCAAATCATGGTCTGTCCCATAAGCATAAAAGCTTTACATTACAGCCTCTGCATCAGTGCAGAAGAGCTTTTAAGAAAGGGTAATTATTCTAGTATAGTTCAAAGGAATCTCAGTGTGAACATCAATCAGATTCATAATTTATATGCTCATGTGAATTAATTATTTTTTCCCTCCTCTTCCAATTCCTATTCAGTCTATATTCAATCTCTGAGCTTTTTGTTTTTCTCATCATGTAAATGTAATGCACTCAGAAAGGCTTTGAGACAGTTTCTCCAAAAAAGATTGGACTAAGAGCACAAAGATTGTTACCACAAAATTAGCTTATACTTTCTTCTAAGAGTGGTAAATCGGTTTTATTTTCTTGTTTTCTTCACCATTCATATTTTGTTCACAAGTTTTAACTGATATTCATACAGCTATGATTTTATATGCATCAGGATTGATGTACTGTCATTTTTACCTCATTCTCCAATGTATCAGAGGGAATTGCTTCCTCKGAAATAGTTAAAAATCCACCTAAACATCACACATCTGTTCTCCCTTTAAACTATGAAATCAAAAGAATGCGATTGATTTGATTTCTTCTTCTTGCTGTTGTCAATATTTAAGAAAGCTATTTTAGCAGTATTCCTCCAGGATTCTTCTGATAGAATATTAGCACCCAAAAACAATCACTCATTTTGGTTTTGTGAATTTTCATCATAATGTCTCTATGTTGTTCTTTAGCTGTCATTCTAACCACATTTCTCTCTTAAACAGTAGAAGAAATACTGTATTCTCTTTTTTTTCTTCAGTATTGCCCATTTCCACTAATTAGCATCTGAATACTTCTCATTTAGAAGGAAAACCTTAATTTGCTTTCATATTTCAGTTCAGACTTTCCCAGAGTCACAGAATCACAGAACATTCAAGGTTGGAAGGGACCTCTAGAGATCATCTAGTCCAACCTTCCCGCTCAAGGAGGGACACCCAGAGCACAGGGCRGCATCCAGGCGGCTTTTGAAGACCTCCAGAGAAGGAGACTCCACAACCTTCCTGGGTGGCCTGTTCCAGGCTCTGTCACCCTCACAGTAAAGAAGTTCCTCCTCACCTGGAGATGGAACCTCCTGTGTTTCAGCTTGTACCCATTACCCCTTGTCCTATCACTGGCCACCACTGAGAAAAGCTTGGCCCCCTCCTYCCTACAATCTCTCTTCATGTATTTATATATGTTAATCAGATCCCCTCTCAGCCTTCTCTTCTCCAAGCTGAACAGGCCCAACTCACTCAGTCTCTCCTCATACGAGAGATGTCCCAGTCCCCTTAAAGTCCATCTCTTTGTAGTACCACACAGTTTCTCACAATTGATTCTTCTATATCTACTGCCACAACTGATTTCTTAGGGGAATTTTAACATCAATGCCTCCTCTTAAGCAGACATTTCTTTTATTTCTTTATGTAGACAAATACTSTTATACATATTTTCTTTCTCTTACTTTGACATGGTAGATTTTGTTTTTAAAACCATCATTTAAAAACAGACTAATTTTATTAAATATTTCACAGAATTTTTACCACTTCTGCAGTTTCTCTTCAAGATTAAATCAAATAGAAATGTGCTGTTCAAATTCATCAGATGAACTCAAAGACTGAAAAAAAATTAAAAATACACTTCTCTCTTAGACCAGTTTTGTGGGATGATTTGGTCTGCATTCTTTGGCAGGTCTCATCATAGAGATTTCACTCCCATGAGAGGCTGAATAGCTTCAACTTAAGTTAATTAAGTAGGAAATGTAAGAATTTAGTATCTCAAAAAAGGCACTTAGCATTAATGATATATAAACTACTTACYACTCTCTCTTGTGCTGAGAAGTGACCTAAGTCTCTACAGAGATGAAGGCAACAGTGACCAGTGACCAACAGTGACCATCTTTGGAACCTCTCCATTCTGTGTTCTGTGTGCTTATGCAGCTGCCTCCTTGTGGACTTAAATCCTATGGTCCAACTGGAAATGAAAATTGAAGCATATTACAAAGACAGAAACCAAACAAACTGGAGTTCAGTACAAATTCATAAACACAATTCAACTGAAAGTGTAATCATCTGGTAAAAAGCATTAGGTAACAGGATATTCTTAAAGTAATTCTATTTACAGAAATTACTTCTGTAAAACAGAATTTAAAGTAAGCATGTGGCTTGTCTGGAGGAAACTATGAAGGAGAATTACATACATAAATACATACATATAAACATACATAGTTAGCCTTAACCCAAGGTTGATCATCTGGATCCTGGAGCCCTGCTCTCTATTACAGTAGATAAAATGCATTCTCTTTCATGAGATGTTGAACATGTCCTTTAAAATTTACATCTTGTCAGTGCCTTTTCCTTCACTCATTATTAGTCACTTTGGAAATCTGTTCCAAAACCTCACTTACCTTATCCTGAGAAGGTTCCCTCTAATTCACAGACTAACAACCCATTTAAATCCATTTGTTCTTGGCTTAACACTATTCCTTGGCTTAAAAAGATATCTTCTATTTCTACTTATCCTAGGAACCATTCATTTTTACTAGCTCATATCTAATTCACACACTTTCATAGGAGATTTCAAAAATCTCCATCCACTAATTACAAATGCTTTTCCTCATGCATCTTACAATTCATTTGCATTTTCAAAATYATTTCACATTATTGACTTTCTATTGTCAGTTAAAATGTATTTTTCTTCTCCTTTTGTTTCCAATTGAAACAACTACATTTTGTAAGAAAAATTATATTCTTCTGTTAATGTGCCATCCCAATTTATTTGTTAAGGGAGAGAAATATAATCTTCTTGGAGATAAATGCAGAATATTTCAGATAGTAGTAGAGATAGATTATAAAAAAGGATTGCTTTTTTCTTTTCGCTTGTACCCTGTCAGCTACTCATGGTGAGCTTACTCTCTCTTTTGTCTAATTTATAATATGTCTTTGAACCAGAATTTTATGACTGTAAAGGTAGTGCCAAGATATAAATATATATTCATTTGAACCCTGACCATACCTCCAGGACACTGCAGTTCTTTGCCCTGAGACAGATGGTCTTCCATATCATCCTTCAGAAATGTTTTTTGTCATCAAGTTTTGATATAATTTGAGATTAAATGAAACTCCAGGATGCAACAGTGTGGTGAATGAACCGCRCTCCAAAAAGAGTTTTCTTATTTAATGCTAATTTTGCCTCACCATCATAATTCGTTAAAGCCACTCTGCTTTTTATGTACAGTCTATTTTCACTTYTTATAATATTTTCCTTTGGGTGGAAAATTACTTTTCAAGAATTGGAATCATGATAACATAACACCAAAAAGACAGTTAGCCTTCTATATTTAAGTTTAAAAAAAAAAAATTAAAGAACATTTCTATAGTGGCATATCAGTGAATGAATAATCACTTACTATCTTTTTTATCAGATAATGCTAAAATCTCATGCTAATTCCTCTTCAAATCATAGAAAGAATCCAGAAATTAGCTATCTGGTGAGACATCTTTTCTCTATCCTAAAAAAAAGAAGAAAGAAGTTTCATTGGCTAATTTGACTGCTGAGCATAACAGACTGAAGATTGAGGCTTTATAGCCTAAACTATCCACACATCAATTTGCATGTATCCATGGCCTGCCAGATGCAGTGTGCAAGCTGATTCCAATATAAACACTGTTAATGTACTGTGAAATGGTTTTCCTGAAACAGCATAAACATTTAGTCTTTTCATTAGATGATCAAGTTGTAAATTACCCTATTTAAAATAGTACAAAAATATTTCTAAAACTTAGGTGACTCTCATCGTATAAAATTAACAGACTGACCTTGAAACACCCTCGCTTCATCAATTTATTTATTACACCAATAATGCATTTTTTTAATTTAGATTCCTTGTTTATATTCCAGGATTATTATTTTCAAAAGTATCTGCAGTGCTGAAACTTGTTCTCTCTGTAATTGTCAGGTAAAGTAACATAATTATTAGTCATATTTCCCAAACTGTTTTTGGTATCTAATCATCAATGTCAGCTGATACTTGTTTTTCATGAATTGCATTTCATTTGAATTGTTTGCAAGTCATAGTGCTAACAAAATTTTGTTTACTATGCCTAATTTCCATTCTGTCACAGTTAGTTAAACATTAAATACATGGTTTTGGAGACTAAAAGAAGAAAAAAAAAGGGGGGGAGAAGTTCCTTGAACTTTATTTCGGTTGCTAGGGCAACCACCTGCTCAATATCACTATAAAATATGCTCAGAGCAGCTGCTTCATTTGATGTGTGATACACCTAGGTAATAACACTCTCAAGCACATATGAAAAWATATAAGGTCTGAATCTAAATGATCATTTTATTTATTTTCTAAAAGGAACAACAGTCCTATTTTCTGAGGCACCATGGAAAGAAATGTGAAGAGAAAAAAAATGTTGTAAAGCAGAAGAGATTTAAAAGTGCACAGAACCTTGTGGGCAGAGCGGGGTGTAATTTTAGCTGTGTCACACCCATTACATCTCCATTTCTGAGAAAAAACAATGGCTTGAGAAGTTAGACACCAGTTACAGCTGAACCTTAATGCATCATACTTAACTACACAAGCTAATGCAGATGTGGATGCTGCAGCACTTCTATAGAATGAACGTAATGCATGTTTGAGAGAAAAAGCACCAAATAAAATTACTAACATATGGTTAATATAGGAGTAGCAAAAACATACCACGTTTTTTTTTTCCCCTATATTACATAGTGCAACATCATCAGTGAGGTAAAACCGAATATGCTTAAATAGTCAAAATTCATAAAAGAAAGGAAACATAATTTGGGGGGAAATCTCAAACCAAATGACTCACCTATTTTTTTCTTTTACTTTAAAGAAAAAAAATGTAAAAGGCTTGGACAGAAATTTCTATTTCTGGAAACGGAAAAGAAATRGATTTGGCATATTACATTTCAGTAGCACATGGAAAAGAATTGAACTAAASAACACTGTGGGAATACTTGCTACTTCTATGAAAAAAATCATAAAAAGCTCTCCCTTTTACTACACCACTACTACTAAACAATGTTGTAAAGCATGATTGTAATATCCTGGGAATAYAATATATAGTAAAGAACATCTTTATTAAAATTAATATATCACCCAGGGGAAAAAAAAAGGCTATTATTAWCTTCAATAAAGTATTGTCAATCATTCAGAATATATTGGCTTCTACTAGTGAGCTGTAAGACACTTATCTGAAGGTTATCATAGRGACATAATCAGTTAGACACATTCCCAACCCTAAAGTCCTAAAAAAACATGAGCTGTTCTCCAGTTCCAAAGGACTACTTTGAAATGTTGTCTCTCTGACGTCCAGGAGTTGCGCAAGTCACGTAAAGAGTGGATTAAACTCCACAACATAGACCATTTGGGATCATTAATGATTATTTGGGACAAATATAAACAATTGCATTGCATCTACAGAAAGACACTACATAAAAGATCAAAGTGTGAAAAAAAAMCATCCAATTCTACTCCTAAGTGTAGGGGAACTGTTTATTGAGCTGCTCTGAGATTCTACTGGACAATATCTGAATTTAAAAGAAGTCAGTCTTATAATTAATGAGGAAAGTTTCTGACTAAAGAATTTGCTTCTGGCTAAAGAATTGGCCAGTATTAATATCAGTAGAGATTTAGAGATATACTTAGAGACATCAACTGTATGTGAAACATTCAAATGTTACTATTTGAGGTATTTTTAAAAGCATGGCTTATTTACATATAATTTATTGCTCCTAGTAAGAAAAACAAGAGAAAATTTACCTTCATACAGTGTGTGACACTGTATTAAGTTATATTAAGGGATTATATTGTTCTCTACGACATTAGTGAAATATGTACGTATCACCTAACTGCCAGTCCTAAATCAAAAGCATTGTAAAATTAACTATGAAGCCAGATTATTAAGAACATTTTGCAGCCTATGGTTATTTTATATGGCTTTGTTTCCCTATCATGTTGGYAGACAGAGAGACTGGAAATTATGTTAGTAAAGTACATGTTGATCCTCCCTGCTCAATCAAGGGTTTCTGTGAGTAACAAGCCTAATTTTAACTGACTTTCTCACCTTCTTGAAAATCCCACTTCAGGTTTCATTTTAAAACAAAGAATGAATGTTAAGAAATCATTATTTAATTTAATTTATGCATCTGAATATTGTTAAGTCTGGGACAGAATTATGACTAATTTCATCCTATGGAACAATTGTTGAGAGTAGCGGAGGGGAACAAGGGATGCTGCCCTCAAACCTGGAGTTACAGCAGGAGACCTCTAAGTTACAGTTCTGCTTAAAAGCAGTAAATAATGGATTCAAGTAAAGGTCTTCCTATTCAGACTGACAACATACAGTAACTACATGTTAAGGGAAGAGGGAGAAAATCACAAAGGCAGTCAGTCACTTAAGCCTTTGTGCCTTTAGAAATGTCTACTTGTATTTCTCAGGTCAAACAACATCACAGCAGATTGAACCACAGATCATTTTTTTCTGCATGACTGATGAATGAAAAGCTCCACCTTCAAACTTTAAGGATATGATAAGAGAATTTCAGGGATTAATTATTTTGAAGCTGAAATATTCAATTAGAAACTCTAAATTAGCAAGCTTTTTAAGTGCCTTTTAATATAAAATAAACATTTCTGAATTACATGCTGAGTCTCTGAGTACCTGAAATCATAATGCTAAAAGGCAGTTTTAGCAGATTAGATGAATTTACCTAGATGTAAGTGCTCAGTTCTGGCAGCAGCATATTTGATTTTTGGAGATATTCATTATTCACTAATCTATACAACATTCCATAATAATTGCTTGAACGTTTTTCTATTAAATTTCTTCACTTGACTGTTTTGTGGAAAGCAAACAGAGCTGAAATGAAGTCAGGCTTATTTGAGCAAATACTGAAAATTCTTCCTATTCACTGAGCTCATATTCACCCTCACTTATATTGGCAAGGCTGACAGAAAGTAAAACAAAAAAAAAAAAAAAAATACTTGAGTAATAAAATGCTGGAAGTGCACCCAGTGCAATACAGAAGTTGGTTATATTTGCGAATGGAACTGTGGAAGATGTATATATATGACCTGATTTTCTGCTCACTTGCATACAGGTAAATCATTTACACTTGCCTAGAGTGAGTATAAATGCTGCCCTCCACATAGCATTTTAGAGGTATTATAGATTACCCTGCTCAGATATAAATAATGACTCACTCTGCATATGTATAAATGCAACMCAGAGAAGAATCGTATGTTTCAAAGAAGGCTTGGAATTTATAATCTTATAAGAACAAATATGCAAAGGATGAAATTCTATCTCCACAAAGTCAATGGAAACACAGAAAAAAAGAAGTTAATAGCACTGCAAAAATTATGATGCTCACACATACACATGTTCCCATAGAGACACAAGAGGCCTGACTCAATACACATTTAGATGATGTACTGCAGAGACAGTTTAAAGTATGGCTAAGGCAGAACTGTCAGGCATTCCTGAAATTATGAGTTTCACTGATAGAGTACCTGCAAGATAATATTCAAATCTRAAGCGGTGTCCTTTCAGAAGCTCTACTGGAGATGTGTATTCTAGGTATGGTTTTGGTTATGCACTGTCATTCTAGCAGAAAAACTTTCCCCTTGCTCATTAACACACTATTTTTATATTACATTGATCTTAAATAATAGTGCAGAACAGGAAATCAAGATAGTATATTTTGGGGTTACATAATTTTAAATATCATAAGAAATGTCAATTTTGAAAAGTGATCCTATTAAGTACAGTAAATATTTACTTTACAAACTTTTTAAAAGTACCAGATACATAAGCAACAATAAATTGTCCTCTGCCAACTGCCTACTATTCTTTTCCTCTTTTTCTCCTTTTCTCATACAACCATTACTTCTGTACTCATTTACAAATGACCTTACCTGACTGGAGTCAAATGAATGTAAGACTTCAGTTGTCTTATCTGGTTCAATTACATGTAGAGTATATTACAGCTGAAAGGAAATTTTAGGGGCATGGAGAGTCATGAGATCCTGATGAATCTCAAATGAAGTATCACAAGCTTTAATGAATTTTGAATGAATTAATAATGACCACTCACTCAAAGGAAAGCAGCACTGCAGTGCTTTGCAACTGCCTTAATAAGGCCTCCAGTTAAATATTCAGCCATCAAGCAATTAATACGAGTTAAACTTTAGTACCTCAAAAAGGAAGATGAAAACAAATCACAAAACCAACAAAAGCAAACAACATTATTTTTAAACTTAGAGTTAAAATACTGTACTTTGAATCTCCAAAGAAGCTATCTCATGTTTATATTCACATACAATCACTTATTCATGAGGCAAAACAGAATGTTTCACATATTCTTCACCATCATGTATAATAAGAAAATATGATTATCACTAATGCATTGTCAAAAGTCACCTGATTGTATTAGTAGGTCTATCAAATCATAGCCACTARTAGTTCACTATATACCTGAACATATAATCAGATATAAAAAAACACTCACTTAAGTGTGTTATAAACGTACATATAAAAAAAAGCTCTCTCTGTGACTAGAGGAGGGCATTCAATTTTTACTAGTCAGAGAAAAGTTCTTAAAGAGGGTATCTATGCTGATATAAATAAAACTGGACTAGTTTTACAGCCTAAATCTAAAAATCTAAATCTGGATATAGAACAGTGAAAGAACCTTCAAAGCTAATAGAGCAATTACTTCATTAATCTTGCACTACAATCTCACAGAGCAACTCCCTTCTTCACAACTTCAGTTCTTGGTAGATCATAGCTGATCACTTAACTGATTATAATTTTAGATCTATTTCCTGTTACCATAAAATACTTACTGGATTTTATCTCTTTTACTCCATTTTGAGCTCTAAACCATTCTCCAGGGTCCTTCTGAGCCATTCCACATGGATTCAGACATTAATTAAAGCCGAACACTGTTCAATCACATGTATCATTAATGGAAATACTACAGATCTTTGCAAAATCTTATTTGATAAACGCTTTCACGTTGACAAGAAAGCATTTGCAATTATTTTCACATACAAATTTCTAGTCACTTTGCATCATTTTTATTGTATAATTGTATAATTTTTTAGCGTGACRGCGATTTTATATGCTTAACAACAAGCTGTCCACAGAGTCTCCTTCTTTGGAGATCTTCACAACCCGCCTGGACATAATCCTGCTCCATGTGCTCTAGGTGTCCCTGCTTGAGCAGGAAGGTTAGACTAAATGATCTCTAGAGGTCTCTTCTGATCTCAATCATTCTGTGATTCTGTGTATAAGACCATTTCTTTTTAAATACGAAAAAACATGCAAAACTGAGCCAATACTCTTGATATAATCAAAATATATCAAATACTTTTTCTCTCAACAAAACTTAGGGCATGAAATATGAATGGCTTGACCTGAATTGGCATTTCTAATATTTTGTTCACTACTTCCCTGAACTTGAAAATATCTAGCTTTCTTAAGCAACCTCTAACAGACCTTTTCTTCCACAGATGGAGTAATTTTCATTTTGTTACTGATACTAATTGTATTAGCCCTATAATTAGCTGATCCTATTAGAAAAACTGTAGCCAAAGGAGAGGTTTATTGCACCCATTATGTATTAGCAGAATAAGAAGGATATATTTGCTTGGCTTGAATCCAGACATAAACTCACTGAAATAGTGAGACTGTGACAGTGCATAAGCATTTTGTAACACCTCTACAGCACACATAACCAGCAACAAACATCCTGTAACATATTTAAATATAAATATATAATTAACATTTATTTGCAAATAGTGAATAGCGATGCTGTTCAAATAAGGTATAGGAAAATATGTTCAAGACACAAATTTTGCAAGAAGCAAGGTTGTAGAACAACCAGGAATGATATGTGATGGAACTAGAATAATCCTGCAGAATAAGCAAGAAAGATACTTGATGAAACAGGACAAAGTTCCAGCCCCCAAAATAACAAGCAATGTCAAAGGCAGATGTGGCCATTCCCTTTACTTTAGGGAAGGGACAAGGAGCAGCTAGCATCAGCGATGGGGAGAAGGTAGTCGCTAATGCTGCTTCTCACTTCTGTCCCCAAATTGCTCAAGCCTCACCAGACTTTGGTGGACAAGACTATCAGCAATTGCAGCAATCAGCATAAACTGTAGGATATCAGGTCTGTGTATATGTAAGCTAATTTATCATAAGCTTTTTCAGGGCTTCTTGTTTGTATATGTAATGATAATGATTGATGATGATTAAGGACTAACTACTGGCAATCTGCTTTATTAATTAACATGAGCCCTATGAAGTGTTGCTTTGACATTTGAAACTATCCTGATTTCTCAGTCTTTCCATAATCTTTATATTCCTTGCATATGTCAGTTGTATATATCTTTAATATCAGCTGTATATATCYATAATATCAGCTGTATATACACACACACAGATGTATATAGACATGTATGCTGTTCATATATCATTGTATATATACGTATATATGGCTGCAACAAAAGCAATGCACAAAGGTTACAAAAACATCCTTCTTAAGGCATCTATTAAGAGCCATTGCTCTTTAGAGATGATCAGATCTCGGTCTTCCTCATACAACTCTCATACTCACAGAATGATTTCCTGTTCCTTTGATGTCTTCTTCTAGTTGCATTTCATTTTGTGAATAGGCCCTTCTGATCTTCTGCTTCCATTTGTGCCTAGTATGTCTGCAAATCCTGCTTTTATTCTGTGTCAAGTTAATTAAGCATAAAGTCAGATCATGTTCTGTGATGTTGCTACATACTCAAACCTACAGCAAAAAGTAATTGAAATGTTTGAAGACCTTTATACTACCCTATATATCCTGTGATTCCACTGTTAGCATAAGTGATATGTGAATATTTCAATATTTCTTTGTGTTATACACCAGCTTACCTCAGGATATTCAAACACTCAGTTACAAACTTCATAAATCATATACGAATTTAAGTTTAGAGCTTTTCTTCTGGACAAGTTTCTTTCTAAATTATTTTGACTGTTTCTTCTCATCTTAGTTGTTCAATCTTTCAAACTCATTTCTAATCTTTATGTCACTGGGCAGGGGGTTGGTTTTCTATTCAGGTCAGAAAACTAAGATAATAATTAACTGAATGACATTATTGTCTCTTTAAAAATCATTTTTCAGGGTTTATGGTAAGGCACTGGCTATAATTATAGATATGCTCTTTCTTGGATGCTTAGAGCTTCATAATATATTATTTATTCCGTAGCCAATTGACATGACCCCAATTTTATGTAGTTTTTTTTTCTCCTCTTTTCTGATTTGCATGTTTAATGACTCCTCACAGCTTCATCATCTGATTATATGATACCGTCTGTCTATTTATGTTGGCTGCTGCGTAGGAGGGGAAAAAAAAGACTTTTTTTCAGGTTATTAAAGTTAGCATGAAGTTTTTCTAGAGACATGGTGAAATATAAAAAGGGAGGCAAATTCCTGGTGCTTGTAAACAGAAATAACTKCACTCATGTGACAGCTAGATAATTCAAAGCAGACATGCCAGTTGACACCTCCTAAATATTTACGATTTTATCTTGATCATTAGTAATATCTAGTTTCTCAGTGTTATAACCATAAATGTGTATTCTGACGGATGTGCTGATCATCTTTGTCTCCTCAGTATATCTATGATAATTCAAAGCATGAGATTCTGATTGCCTACATGTGCAATCTGGAGTACAAGTCCAGGTTATGCAAATTGCCTTTGTGAACTCACCAAGCCAGGGAATCTGACACTTCMAAGGCTTTCAAATGTTATGATCTAGACTCAGCAGCTTGGCCATATTCAAATTAATTTTCCAAACTGACCCCTTTGTTATGGACTTCATGCTGCCAAAACAAGCAAAAAAAAAGAAAATGTACTGCTAATATATGCATATACCAAATTAGATGACTTTAAGCAGTAAAGATATGAGTGAAAATAAAGATCACGGGAAAAAGTGATGATTATTCATCATTCCAGGCAAACAGAAATATTACTTTATTAGCTATTTACTAGCACCAAATCTCATACAGCAAATAAATGAACCTTATTAAAGCACTTGAGTGTTTTACAATGCAAAACTGGGGGAGTTGCAAGCCAAAGTAACCAGTTTTATCCTGGAATTKCCATTATTGCCATAACAGAGTTTTCATTAATTAGTACAGTACTATTTTACAAGAGTTAACTCTGTTAGTCATATTCTTGTGTAACTTCCAGGGTTCTTGGATGGATGATGGAAGAGAAGAATAAATTATTATTTGCTCTCATTCTAAGAAAAAAAAAATCTCAGTACGAATGAGATGGAAATCTCAGAAGTGTATGATCACTTATAAATGTTATAAATGCTTGTCGATGGTTTTCTGTCACATAGCTAACTAAAACCATTACCAGAAGCTAAAGACTTTCTCCAGTGCACAGATCTTGTACATCTTTATTCTTTTTACTTCTCCCATAATGCATACCTAATTCCCTCTTTATCACCATGATTGATGATTTAACATCACAGTAACTCAACTACAAAGACAGAACAAATACCTCATGAGGGATGTGGTCCAGAACAGACAGGGTCTACTCCTGATGCACCTTTTCCAGGGAAATAGCAAATTAACTGTAGGCTGAAGACATAGCTGATTTGATCTGCAATAAAGCTCAGATTGATTTTCAGATTCTTGTCCCTTTTTTGGGGGTTGTTGTATAAAAGCAACTCTGCATCTGTATGGGAAATCAGAAATCTATGTGCTTTTTTTAAGCAACAGAAACGGAGTATTCTTCAAATGTTCAGATATTCAGATTAGCCAAGACTCTCTGAAAGTGTTTAACTTTTCCCCAACTACTCTATAAGAGCAACAAATGAAAATGCTCTCATACCAGTGATCCAATTTTTCTCAAATTTGACATTTAACAAGAAACAAAACCTGGCTGCAGTAACTTTTAAGCACTAACTAATAGCACTCTTTCAATTCCTGGCTATATTATAGAGGAAAACATAAAAGACTTTTTAAGGAGAAATTGTCTTTTTTAAAAAAAAAGTTTGGTGTCAATTCATGCAGAATTTTTGGACAAAGGATAATGTCTTGATTTGAAATGGTACATATGTTCATATAAAAAAGCATAAAAATGACTGCATTGATTTAGAGGAGCAGCAAGTACACTGTAATAGATAAATGTTATCCACTGTTAACCCAAACTTAATTTTATCAAACAAATCTTGAAGGAAAAGATATTCCAAAAAGATATCCATTATAATGAGGATTTAGAGACCACGCTTGTCAAAACCATTTATATTCCCAGTAATGTCAAGCTGTGCATGAGAATACATTAACAAAAGACAAAGTGACAGACTCTAATGAATCTGCTTTTAAGCAGTGAATATATTACACAGAGGATTCCTGTGGACACACAGAGAAAACTACAGTGATAAACCAGAAGCAATTTGTTGGGACTTTGGGAGAGTCTGTCCTACAGTATCAGTAAACTTCTGTTTACTAATAAAGAGGTTATCTAGCAATTTCACTACTGACTCATTGAACCACGGTGCCCTGTTTGTCCTTGGAGGATCATTATGGATGCTTGCAATTTAGAAGAACATTCCTAGGCCATTAATCCAGGGTCCACTTCCAAAGCATGATTTTGATCAATGGCACTAAGAGGTTCTTTTTCTTGTTTCAGWCTCCAATCTGCACAAAGAATGCCACATTTCGAAGAATTTCTTTTTCACGGCTTAGAATGAAAGAATTATTATGGCCTTGTATATTTTGTTGCACTGATGTGTATTTTACAAATGTCTTGGCTAGTATGGGTTTACTAAGCATGTCTTAAAGCACTATGCTGTTATTCTACCTAAAAGATTCTACCTAAAAGAAATCTGGGAAAACTCAATTTTAAAAAATGCCTGTAAACATGACTATAAAATGGCYATATAAAAATGACTATAACATACATGTAATTTTGATATGTTACCTAAAGTATTAATTGAACTGAACTCATTCTTCCAGATTGAATACTGGAAGATTACAGTTGGGCAGATAATGGAGAAGGCTGGAATACACCTCACAACATGAATGCATAGTTAATGCACAGTTAACCTAATTATTATTAAATTCCTTCTAAAGTATATAACTTCCATTTCTGAGACATCAAAAAATGTAATCTCTATAAACATGAATGTGGATTTTGAAGCTGAGTCTCACCTGCATTAATAGGTTATTATAAGTAATATTTGAAGTCAAAATAGAATATTTCTTGCAAAACACCGTTCTTCACATTTATACTCAGCCACAGAATAGAAAGATTATGTTGTGACATATCATTATTTTACTTTTTGGCATCATTGTCTATCATTGCTCATCCTCCAAAAATGTTTTTTTATTTTTACATATCACATAAAGCAGACATTGGATTAACCTCCACRGTGTAACCTGCCATTCACTTCAAGGAAATTTGTGAGCAGAGACAGTGTTCTTTGAATAAAAATATTTGAATAGAACCAACGGATTTTCATGATGATTTTAAAACATCTATTTAATATATCATGAAATGTWCAGGTCAATAGTTAAACTATCTCTCCCTAAAATAAGCTGATCTTCTTTTTGCTTTGCAAACATACTGCCATAGGATACAGTACATGATGAACATAATTCAGAATTGCCCTGGATTAGGATTTAAGCACATGGCAAAGCTTTTTTTGTAAAACTTTTTGCTAGATGAGTAAAAGTATACTATGCATTCTGCTCATGGAAAATCTGCAATATACTTTTAAATAAAAATTTCCCTGAACAGATTCCTCTGTAGCTGTTGCATAATCTTTCACCATAGCATAGGCATCTTTTCTTGGAGCAAAATCTTCTGTTCTGTACTTGCAAGATGGAAGCCTTTCATTGAAAATTTAAACCTTTCATTACATTTCTGTAACAACCTGCCTCTTAATGGTTATAAATTTATGAGCTCCTGTTAATTTTTAAACAGGGAAACTGCAAGAGTAGCAGCAGATATTGCTTCAAATTCATGTTTTAACATCACTTGCTTCATAAAAATAGACCAGAAAGGTTATGGAGCCAACACTTGCATAGTCAGCGTTCATTAAACGATTGGCCTCAGCTTCTCTGAAGCCTTGCATAGTCTGGCACGCACATGTCGTATGGCTTTACTGAACACTGGGGAGAAAGAATAAGATACCAGTGATTTTTTGTTCCACTTGCACTATATACACCTAAAATAAGAACTGCCCCATCAGCACTCCATGAATGAGTGACTTTCCATGTTTCTTAATTTGACATAGGCATTGGGCCATGTAGCTTGATTGGACACAGGTGAAGAAATTAAGTAAAAAAAGTTTTAATAATWCTGCACAGACTTGTATTCTGTTTGCTCCACAAACATTAGTAAGCAGAAACATTCCACAAAGAATTAACAGTATTTCCCATTTCCTCGTATATCTCAGAAAGCCAGAGATAATTCATTGTTTTGAGAAGAGSTCCATTTCTGTATTTCCTGGAATGCTCTGACCTGTGCTCACTGGGAATTTCATCTTGCCAGACCTGCCTTGCCAACATACCTGTCTTCATTAACAATTGCAACTTTTAACAGCTGTTCCAAGAGTACAGCACGTATTGAGCTATTCAAGTGTTTCTAAGCACATTCCTTAAAAAGCAAGAAATTAAACTGCAGCTTAAGCAGGATGCTGAATTCTGAAACCACACATGACATCGCCCTTGAGGATCCAGAGTTCCTCTAACTTATTTCTGTGGCCTGATACAAATAGCATCTCTCCAAGCAAATAAAAAAAAAAAAAAA
>NW_020454092.1:19737726-19738582 GCF_003342845.1 Nothoprocta perdicaria | reverse complement strand
TGCTGCTAGAAACTCGAGGAGAATCCCCTGCCCTTGTCTCCAGTCTCTCACCTTCCTTTCTCATCTCTTCCTTTCTCATCATAGTGTCCTSGGTTCTCCCTCTTGCCCYTTYGGAAGACYGCAGTGACACTGGCTTTCCTTCAGTCCTCCAGCACCTTCCCTGCTCTCCATGACCTCTTAAAGATGATGGAGAGGGGCTTAGGAGGAAGACCTGCCAGTTCCCTCACCACTCCTGGGTGCATCCYATCCAGGCCCAGAGATTTAGATGTGTCCAGTTTGCCTAAATAATCTCTCAAGCAGTCCTCCTCAACCAGCTGAACGTTTTCCTCTCCTGGTTTTCTCTCCTGCGTCCAGGCTCTGTAGTTCATGGGGACTAACTGCAGCTGTGAAGACTGAAGCAAAGAAGGCATTTAGTACCTCTGTCTTCTCTGCATCCTCTGCAACCAATGCACCCACCCCATTCAGCAGTGGGCCCACCTATTCCCTAGTCTTCCTCTTGCTGATGATGTGTTTGAGAAGCCCTTCCTCTTGCCGTTGACCTGTCTGGCCAACTCTAATGGGCCTTGGCCTTCCTCACCTCATTCCTGTATTCTCTGACAACATTCCCATACTGTTTCTGACCTTCTGATCTTGCCCATCTTTCGCATGATGTATGCTCTCTTTTTCTCTGCTCAATATCAGCCAACTCTCTTGGACCTCTTTTCATTCACAGACCCTGGCCGAGAGGATTTCTCCAAGGAGCTCCCTGAGGAGCTCCAATTTGTCCTGTTGAAGTCCAAGGTTGCAATCCTACTTTTTCTCCAGCTTCCTTCCCACAGGATTGTGAATTCCATCATCTCATGGTCACTGCAGCCAA
>NW_020454092.1:19732977-19736341 GCF_003342845.1 Nothoprocta perdicaria | reverse complement strand
CTCCTGGTCTTCCTCGTCGTCTTCCTGCTCATCGCTGACTACATGAAGAAGAGGAAGCCCAAAAACTTCCCGCCGGGACCCTTCTCCCTCCCCTTTCCAGGGAATATCCTCTACATGTACTTTGCCGACCCTCTGAGAGGGATCGAAAAGGTAAAGAGTCCTGAGAATCAAAGAGACCCAAGGGCTGACAGGAAGGGGCTAGGTGGGTATATGACACYTAGAGTGGGGGGAAAGGGTCAATGCAAATCAAAGAGGCCCACAAGGAGCCAGCAGGTGAGCAGGAGGCCCTACAGACCATCCAGGGCAGAGGAAGGCAGTGCGATGTTGGGATAACCTCTGTCCGGGTGTGGAGGAGATGCAAACATTGGCATGTTTCTGAGCAAAGGACATGGTAGGATGAGAAAAAGAAAAGGCCTTTCCACGATCCATCATCGACTTTAATATATACCTTCTCCATTATCCCTCCTTTCCTAATCCCGACTTTCCTAATCACACAGAATCACAGATTGCTTGAGGTTGGGAGGGAGCTCTAGAGATAAACTAGTCCACCCCTCTCCCCACTCTCTATCAGGGACACTTAGAGCACATGGCAGAGTGGCGCATGCAGGCGGCTTTAGAATATCTTCTTCATATGCAGATGGAACTTCCGATGTTCACTGTGACTTTGCTCATGTCGCTGGCAAGGCGTCATGGCTTGGGATTTCCTCTCTGTCTCGTCTCCACTGAACTTTCTTACCCATGGCTTTGATCATTTGTTTTTGTTAGCCATGCCTTTGATCATTTGTTTTTCTCTTCCAGTTTACTAAAAAATATGGGGATATTTACAGCACGGATGTGGCTGGCAAGAGCTACATTGCCATCAACAATTTTGAGATGATAAAGGAGGTGCTGGTAAAGCATGGGGAAAACTTCCTAGATCGACCAGAAGTCCCTTTTGCTGCTGAACTCTTTAGCCAGCACGGTGAGTTCACATCATCCAGCAAAAGTATTTGGGACAGAAAGTCTATGGACCCTGGAAAACACCTGTGAGCCCCTGAATGAAGCAGTCTGTGACCACAAAAATGCACTCAGCTGCTCTACCATTGAAAAGGGCAGAATTAATGCTTTTTCACCCCAATAACGAGTGCTCCCTTACCTCACGATGGGATATTTTTTTGTCCTTTTATTCCAGGGCTGATCTCCTCTAATGGACATATATGGAAACAGCAGAGAAGATTTGCCCTGACCACGCTCAGAAACTTTGGCCTGGGCAAGAAGAGCTTGGGGGAGAAGATCCAGGAGGAGTGCCGATACCTCACGGACGCCATTGGGGAAGAGCAGGGTGAGGCCACACTTGGAGGACTGCCCTGCATGCTTCTGTTTGCTAAAACACCTCAAAATTAGCTTATTAATGTGAGGAGGCAACAGGCAAAACAATATTTGTAGCAAGTATTTAACACTGCTCACTTTGAGCTCTCCTAAGAAGCATGAGCACTCTGAGCACCACTGTTTCTTCCACTGTCTTCAGCTCTTTCCACACCTCTTGCTTTCCATCATCCTATGAAATCAGTCCTGACCTCAGACCTACAGTAGAATCAACTCCTCTATTTCCTCTTCCCCAGGACATCCTTTCGACCCCCACTTTAAGATCAATAACGCTGTCTCCAACATCATCTGCTCCCTCACCTTTGGAGAACGATTTGAGTACCACAACGAGCGCTTCCAAGAGCTGTTGCATCTGCTGGACAAGGTGTTGGTGCTGCACAGTCACCCTGTTACACAGGTATAGCTCTCCGGCAGGGCTGGCCACGTTGGCACCAATTTGTGCAAGACCTTGGCTGCTCCTTTGCGGTTGGTCTGCAGTCTTGTAGAGTAGTAATTCATCAACATGACTTAGCAGACACAAGGCTTTGATAACACAAGGGTTGTTCCRKTCTTCTCTTCCATGTTCTCTTCGCTTCTCCYGTCCCAAGCTCTGCAACAATTTCCCAAGAATCATGAAATACATCCCTGGGCCCCATCAAGCCATTCCTGAAATCGGGAAGCAGCTGAAAAATTTTATTCGTGACATAATTGCTAAGCACAAGGAGGACNACCAGAAGTCCCTCTTGAAACTGAACTCTTTAGCCAACGCGGTGAGTTCATCTAGCATGTGTATTTGGGACAGAAAGTCTAAAGGTGGACCCTGCACAACACCTGTGAGCCCATGAATGAAACTGCCTGTGACCACCATAATGCCCTTGGCTGCTCTGCCATTGCAAATGGCAGAGGTAACGCTTTTTCTTCCTGAGAACAGGAACTCCCTTACCTCACGGTGGGATATTTTTTTGTCCTTTTATTCCAGGGCTGATCTCCTCTAATGGGCATTTATGGAAACAGCAGAGAAGATTTGCCCTGACCACGCTCAGAAACTTTGGCCTGGGCAAGAAGAGCTTGGGGGAGCGGATCCAGGAGGAGTGCCGGTACCTCACGGAYGCCATCGGGGAAGAGCAGGGTGAGGCCACACTTAGAGGACTGCCCTGCATGCTGCTGTCTGCTAAAACACCTCAAAATTAGCTGATTAATGTGAGGAGGCAACAGGCAAAGCAATATTTGTAGCAAGTATTTAACACCACTCACTTTGAACTCTCCTGAGAAGTGTGAGCACTCCGAGCTCCACTYTTTCCAAAGGCCTTTAGCTCTTTCCGCACTTCTTGCTTTACATAATCCTATCAAACCAATTATGAACTGGGACCTACAACAGAATCCACTCCTCTATTTTCCTGTTCTCCAGGACATCCTTTTGACCCTCACTTTAAGATCAATAACGCCGTCTCCAACATCATCTGCTCCATCACCTTTGGAGAACGATTTGAATATCACAATGAGCGCTTCCAAGAGCTGTTGCATCTGCTGGACAAGGTGTTGGTGCTTCACAGCCACCCGATGAGCCAGGTAATGCATCCCGGCCTGCTCAGCCATGTGGACACCGATCCATTGCCTGCAGAGTTGTAGAGCAGTAATTCATCAATGTTTTGATGACACAAAGGTTGTTCCGGTCTTCTCTTCCATGTGCTGTTGTCTTCTCCTGTCCCAAGCTCTACAGCTTTTTCCCAAGAATCATGAAATACATCCCTGGGCCCCATCACACCGTTCTTGAAATCTGGAAGCAGCTGAAAAATTTTATGCTCAACATAATTGCTAAGCACAAGGAGGACTGGCAGCCCACTGAAAGCCGGGACTTCATTGACAGCTACCTGCAGGAGATAGCAAAGGTCRGTCACACAACCAACCCGCTCAGGCTATAACTTGGGAGCAAATATTAGGGATCCTAGTTCTCCAGGTGTGGCTCCAATATGTCCAAAGTGAAGCTGGGAAGGCCTTGGGTTTGAGATAGTTTGGAATG
>NW_020454092.1:19729286-19731949 GCF_003342845.1 Nothoprocta perdicaria | reverse complement strand
AGTCACCACGTAGCCAACCACAAGGACAACGTAATAGGAAATATGGCCTTTTTCTCTCAGGGCACCATTCTGATACCTAACATGACCTCAGTGCTCMTGGATAAGAAGGAGTGGGAAACCCCTGACACTTTTAACCCTGAGCACTTCCTGAAGGACGGCCAGTTCTACAAGAGAGAGGCCTTCATACCATTCTCCCTAGGTAAGGGGGAGCAGATGTTTCCCCATTCCCTTCATGCCGAGTTCCTGGGATGGGAGTGGAAGCAGGATGATGCTCGCCCCAAATGCTGTTCCCCTCACACCTTGGACACCCACATCCCACACAACTTGAGGGCTGGGGCAGAGTAAACACCCTCGTGGCCTTGGCACCCTTCCCAAGCAAGGAGGAGCAACAGAGGGGAATGAAGTGCCACAAAACACACAGGAGACCTTTGAAGTGTCTTAAGGGCAAGAGTGGCCACCCTACCTGCTTGGTCTCAGTTGCTCAAGGCACTTCCAGAGCAGAGCAGAAACTCGTGCAAACAATTTCCCAACTGAGTATCATGTCCTTTTGGGGGAGTTTTCATTGCACTGGGCACAGGCAAACCGAAGCCGTGTGGCTGTCGCTGTCTCCGCAGGGAAGCGCGCCTGCCTGGGTGAGCTGCTGGTCCGTGCCGAGCTCTTCCTCTTCTTCACGGCCCTGCTGCAGAAGTTCACCTTCCGGATGCCGCAGGATGCCGTGCCCAACCTCCGCTACCGCCTGGCAGTTACGAGGCAACCCTGGCCCTACCGCATCTGTGCCCTGCCGCGCTAGCTAGCGGGGCCCCCAAACATCCGTGGGGTGGAGCAAGCAGGGCCAGGGAGAAGATATCCCCTCCACGACGACAGAACAATACTTCCTTTTACAAAGTGAACTTCAGATCTCTGTCTGCCCACCATAATTCAGCAATGCAGAGGTTTCGAGCAGCAGGTTGAATATCCCTACTCATTCGCTTGGGAAATATTTCTGGTTTTTTTTGACTGCATACAAATGGAGCTTTCTTAATTTGATTTTGTCTAGTTACCGTTCGTAGCAGAGTATAACTTAGGAGTGCTTTGCCGACCTATTTGCACAGGTCCATTCAGTTGAAGAGCGGCACCAGTCCTGGTCTCTGCTTTTACCATGCTCTGATTTGAGCATTGGTAGTAATTGCCAAATGTTGTGCCTGTGCTACCCTTGACAAATTATCTATCTATGTCTCTATGCATGAAAAGATTGACTCTAACATCTCTGCCTCTATTTTCCATTCTAATAAATCCTTACAGAAACAATTGTGCCAGAAAGCATTCTTCAAAGTGAACATCAAGAAGGGCAGCTTCTCACCACACCTGCTGCCAGGTCCTCGCAGACACAGGGATACGGGGAGCCAGACCTGGCCTCAGAAGAGCGCTCGTGACCTTGAGCAACACCTTGACTGAAAACTGCTCTGTCACAGGGATTCCAACAATGTGGCTTACCCAAGCTCCGCCCTGAGCTTGGTAACACTTGGTCACCTCTGTCCTTCCTTTGCCGCAAAGTGACTTTGGGCACAGGGTCTGGCCAGGTACATAAGGCCAGAAGATGATGGGTTGACCTAAGGAACGATTTCTGTCACGTGAGGCTCCCAAACAAGAGCTGCTGTCATCCTGTTTTGCAGATTGATTAAGTGGAAACACGCAGAGTGGAGCCAAACTAATGTATTTATAAAATGCAGGAGACATGACCAAGTTGCTGCTAGAAACTCGAGGAGAATCCCCTGCCCTTGTCTCCAGTCTCTCACCTTCCTTTCTCATCTCTTCCTTTCTCATCATAGTGTCCTNCTGTCTGCTAAAACACCTCAAAATTAGCTGATTAATGTGAGGAGGCAACAGGCAAAGCAATATTTGTAGCGAGTATTTAACACTGCTCACTTTGAGCTCTCCTGAGAAGCATGAGCACTCTGAGCACCACTGTTTCTTCCACTGTCTTCAGCTCTTTCCACACCTCTTGCTTTCCATCATCCTATGAAACCAGTCCTGACCTGGGACATACAGCAGAATCAACTCCTCTATTTCCTCTTCTCCAGGACATCCTTTTGACCCYCACTTTAAGATCAATAAYGCYGTCTCCAACATCATCTGCTCCGTCACCTTTGGAGAACGRTTTGAGTACMACAATGAGCGCTTCCAAGAGCTGTTGCATCTGCTGGACAAGRYGTTGGTGCTGCACAGCCACCCTRTTACACAGGTATAGCCCTCCAGCAGGGTTGRCCACGTTGGCACCAATTTGTGCAAGACCTTGGCTGCTCCTTTGCGATAGACCTGCAGWYTTGTAGAGTAGTAATTCATCAACATGACTTAGCAGACACAAGGCTTTGATAACACAAGGGTTGTTCCRKTCTTCTCTTCCATGTTCTCTTCGCTTCTCCCRTCCCAAGCTCTGCAACAATTTCCCAAGAATCATGAAATACATCCCYGGGCCCCATCAAGCCATTCCTGWAATCKGGAAGCAGCTGAAAAATTTTATTCGTGACATAATTGCTAAGCACAAGGAGGACTGGCAGCCCACCGAAAGCCGGGACTTCATTGACAGCTACCTGCAGGAGATAGCAAAGGTCAGTCACACAACCGAGCCCCTCAGGCTATAAATCGGGAGCAACTAGGAAGGAATCGTAGTTCTCCATGTGTGT
>NW_020454092.1:19723388-19727375 GCF_003342845.1 Nothoprocta perdicaria | reverse complement strand
CTGCAGAGCAACCAGGAAGCACAAGCCGAGCTCCTGGCTGGGCTCCATCACAGCCGCTGGCACTGAGGGAAGGAGGCGGCAACGCAGAGCAGAGCAGGCGGCGTCAGTGAGGCTTTCCAGCCTGGTGTCTCTGGTGTGCCCCTGGCAAGCATCAAAGACTAGATCTGCGTTATAACTGTAAACTCGACCGGACGGGCAGGCGTGYCGGGTGGGAGGGCAKTTGCACAAGCAGCTTGCTCGCGGGTGCCTGTCTCCCTGTGCACTTTGCCCAGCTCCGGGCGCGGATCCGGACGCCTGGGGCTGCCGGCATCATGAGCCTCGCCATGCTGCGCCTCCTGAGCGAGGGYGTCTCCASCCTCTCCATAMGGACCCTCCTGRTCTTCCTCGTCGTCTTCCTGCTCATCGCTGACTACATGAAGAAGAGGAAGCCCAAAAACTTCCCGCCGGGACCCTTCTCCCTCCCCTTCCTGGGGAATATCCTCTCCATGGACTTCGCCGACCCTCTGAGAGGGATCGAAAAGGTAAAGAGTGCTGAGAGTCAAAGAGACCCAAGGGCTGACAGGAAGGGGCTAGGTGGCAGAGGCCTTTCCATGATCCACCATCCACTTTAATATATACCCTCTTGATTATCCCTCCCTTCCTAATCCCGACTTTCCTAATCACACAGAATCACAGATTGCTTGAGGTTGGAAGAGATCTCTAGGGATAAACTAGTCCACTCCTCTCCCCACTCTCTATCAGGGGCACTTAGAGCAAATGGCACAATGGCACATGCAGGCGGCTTTAGAAGATCTTCATATGCAGATGGAACTTCCGAAGTTCACTGTGACTTTGCTCAGGTCGCTGGCAACAGCTCATGGCTTGGGATTTCCTGTCTGTCGCTTCTCTACTGAGCTTTCTTATCCATTGGTTTGATCATTTGTTTTTGTTAGCCACGCGTTTGATCATTTGTTTTTCCCTTCCAGCTTAGTAAAAAATATGGGGATATCTTCAGCACAGACCTGGCTGGCATGAGCTACATTRTCATCAACAAAGTTGAGATGGTAAAGGAGATGCTGGTAAACCAAGGCGAAAACTTCCTAGATCGACCAGAAGTCCCTCTTGAAACTGAACTCTTTAGCCAACGCGGTGAGTTCATCTAGCATGTGTATTTGGGACAGAAAGTCTAAAGGTGGACCCTGCACAACACCTGTGAGCCCATGAATGAAACTGCCTGTGACCACCATAATGCCCTTGGCTGCTCTGCCATTGCAAATGGCAGAGGTAACGCTTTTTCTTCCTGAGAACAGGAACTCCCTTACCTCACGGTGGGATATTTTTTTGTCCTTTTATTCCAGGGCTGATCTCCTCTAATGGGCATTTATGGAAACAGCAGAGAAGATTTGCCCTGACCACGCTCAGAAACTTTGGCCTGGGCAAGAAGAGCTTGGGGGAGCGGATCCAGGAGGAGTGCCGGNGTGTCCTTCCCTTGCCGCAAGGTTACCTTGGGCACAGGGTTTGGCCAGGTGGCCTTGAGGTACACAAGGGCAGAAGATGATGGGTTGACCCAAGGAGTTTTTTCTACCACGTGATGCTCCCAAACAAGAGCTGCTGCCACTCTGTTTTGCAGATTGATTAAGTGGAAACATGCAGAGTGGAGCCAAACTAATGTATTTATAAAATGCAGGAGACATGACCAAGTTGCTGCTAGAAACTCGAGGAGAAACCCTTGGCCTTGTCTCCAGTCTTTAACCTTCCTTTCTCATCTCCCGGGTCAACACATGGGGTGAGCCACCTTATCAAAGCAGCAGAAAAGGGGAAGGTCCAGGAATCATAGAACGATTATGGATGGAAAAGACCCTAAAAATCATTGAGTACAACTGTAAATCCTTCTTTGCCCTTCTTTGGACATGTTCCAGCACCTCCATGTCTTTCTTGTAGGGTGGARCCTAAAGCTGAACACAGTTATTCAAGGCGTGGCCTCACCCATGCTGAGGACAGGGTCACGATCACATTCCTGCTCCAGGTGGCTACACTGTTCGTAATACAAGCAAAGATGCCATTGGCCTGCTTGGCCACCTGGACACACTGCTGCCTCATGTGCAGCTGCCTGTTGACCAGCACCCCCACATCCGTTTCTGCCACACAGCTCTCCAGCCACTCTGCCCCAATCCAGTAGCGTTTCATGGGGTTGTTGTGACCAAAGGCAGGACCCAGCACTTCGTCCTGTTGAACCCCATAGAGTTGGCCTCAGCCCATCGATTCAGCCTGTCCAGATCCCTCTGTAGAGTTTTCCTCCCCTCAAGCAGATCAACTCTTCCTCCCAGCTTGGTGTCGTCTGGAAATTGGCTGAGGGGGCGCTCCATCTCCTCATTTAGATCATTGAAAAAGATATTAAAGACCAGCCCCAACATGGACCTCTGGGGGATGCCACTCATGACCAATCTCAAGCTGGATTTAACCATCACTCTCTGGGTATGACCATGCAGACAGTTGTTCACTCAGTGAAGAGTACAGCTGTCAAAGCCATGAGCTATCTGCTTCTCTATGGGAAAGCAGTGAGAGGCTGTGTCAAAGGCCTTACTAAAGTCTAAGTAGACCACGTCCATAGCATTTCCCTCATCTACTAGGCAGGTCACCTGCTCACAGAAGGAGATCAGGAGACCTGTCCTGAAGGCAGGACATGCCTGTCATGAACTCAGGCCTGATCCTCTGGTTGTCGCACACAGGCTGTGCAAACACCCTCAAGATGATGTGCTCCATAACTTTCCCTGATACAGAGATCAGGCTGACAGGCCTGTAGTTGCCCGGATCCTCTATTCAACTCCTCTTGTAAATGGAGAGTGGCTTGACAAGCACATCTGCCTGCTCCTTCAGAACCCATGACCGGGTCCCCTCTGCCACCATAGACTTGTGTTTGTCCAAGTGCAGTGTTAGGTCACTGACTGTTCCCTCCGGGATTATGGGGTGTTATTCTGCACTCTACAGGTGTCTTCCAGTTCACGGTGCCAAGTACCTCCAGAATAACTGGTCTGGTTGTTCAAGATTGAGGCAAAGAAAGCATTAAGTATCTCAGCCTTGGCCTCATTCTTGGTGACAACGTACTCCATCACATCCAGTAAAGGATGGAGAGTCTCCTTGACCCTCCTATTCCTGTTAATGTATTTGTAGAAACATCTTTGTTGTCTTTTACAACAGTCACCAGGTTGAGTTTTTCTGAGCTTTCGCCTTTCTAATTATCTCTCTACCTACCCTAGCAACTTGCTAGTTCTCTTCTTCAGCGGCCTGTCACATCTCCTAAAGATGTTAAATTCTCCTTTTTCCTGCAGTCTCTGCAATAGGTCCCTATTGAGCCAGGCCAGTCTTCTTCCCCTCCAGCACATCTTATGGCACATGGGGACCACCTGTCCCTGCACTTCAAGGATTCTTGAGAAAAGTCCAGGCTACTTGGATCCCTTTTCCCTTTGTTTCTTGTGGGACTCTCCCAGTCAATGTCCTAAACAGGCCAAAGTCAGCCCTCCAGAAGTCTAACGCAACRGTTCTGTTGATGCCTCGCCTGGCTTCACTGTGGGTTGAAAACCCTCTCATTTCACTATCACTATGCCCAAGACGACCTCCAATCGCCATATCTCCCACCAGTCCTTCTCTGTTCACAACGAGGAGGTCCAGTGAGGTTCCTCCCTGGTAGGCTCATTTACCAGCTGTGATAGAAAGCCATCTTCCACGCACTCCACCTCCTTTGTTGTCTTTTACAACGGTCGCCAGATTGCGTTCCCTCTGAGTTTTTGCCTTTCTAATTATCTCCCTATATATCCTAGCAACTTGCTCATTCTCTTTCTAAGTTGCCTGCCCCTTCTTCTAAAAACGTTAAATTCTCTCTAATACCTGCGTGGATGAGCAGAGAGCTCCTGACAAAACTCCAGCAGAAGAAAGCAGTATATAGAATGTGGAAAAAAGGACAGGCCACTTGGGATAAATACAGGAACGTTGTCAGGGAATGCAGGGATG
>NW_020454092.1:19588682-19721683 GCF_003342845.1 Nothoprocta perdicaria | reverse complement strand
TGCAGCCCTGTGCCACGTGCTCTAGGTGACCCTGCGTGAGCAGGGGGGTTGGACTCGATGACCTCTGAGGTCCCTTCCAACCTTCGGCATTCTATGATTCTATGATTCTTTTTCCTCCAGTCTCAGCAATAGGTCCCTATTCAGCCAGGCCAGTCGTCTTCCCCTCCAGCACATCTTATGGCACCTGGGGACGGCCTGCTCCTGTACCCTAAAGATTACCTTCTTGAGAAAAGTCCAGCCTACTTGGATCCCTTTGCTCTTCAGGACTGTCCCCCACAGGACTCTCCCAATCAATGTTCTAAGCAGGTCAAAGTCTGCCCCCCAGAAGTCTAATGTACCGATTTTGCTGATGCCCCCCCAACTTCACCGGRGATTGAAAATCCTATCATTTCACTTTGCCCAAGATGGCCTCTGACCACCATATCTCCCATCAGTCCTTCTCTGTTCACAACAAGCAGGTCCAGTGAGGCTCCTTCCCTGGTAGACTCACTTAACAGCTGTGATAGAAAGCCATCTTCCACACACTGCACAAATTCTAGATGTCTTCCTGTCTGCTGTATTTTATCTTCCACAAACATCAGGTAGGTTGAATTCCCACATGAGAACAAGGGCTGCTGATTGTGAGACTTCTGTCAGTTGCTTGYAGAATGTCTCATCTGTCTCATCATCCTGGTTGGGTGGTCTATAGCAGACTTCCACCAAGATAWCAGCCTTGCTGGCCTTCCTCATGAATCTGATCTATGAACACTCTGCGTTTCAATCACCCCCTTCCAGCTCCACACAATCAAAGCACTCCCTGACATACATCGCTATGCTAYTTCCTTGCCTGGCCCTTCTGAAGGGCCTGTTGCCATCCATTGCAGCCCTCCAGTCACTAGTGGTCCCACCATGTTTCAGTGATGGTGACATCATAGTTTTCCTGATGCACCGTGGCCTCTAGCTCCTCCTGTTTGTTGTCCATGTTGCACACATTGCTGTAGATGCGCTCCAGCTGAGCTGCTGAGGCTCTCCCCCAAGCCTGACATGCAGCCCCTAGGCTCATCCTTAGTGATCCCACTTTTACCCCCCAGCCCCTTCATACCTAGTTTAAAACCCACTCAGTGAGACACCGCCAACTCCTGGGCAAGCATTCTTTTCCACCTTGAAGGACAGGTGAATCCCATCTATTGCCATGACGACCAGTGCTGTATGGACAAACTGGAAAACCCAAGAATTGCTCATGACACCAGCCTCTCGGCCACCTGCTCAGCAGGTGGTTTTTCCTGTTGCTCTCAGCGCCCTTCCCTGACACTGAGGGGATGGAGGAGAACAGCGGCTGCGCTCCTGCTCCCTCAACTGATCTTCCCAGAGCCCTGAAGTCCTTCAGCGCWGGGCCGGGGGAAGCCAAGCACAGGCATAAAACTGGGGCTGAAGCAAAGCCCTAGGGGAAACCAGGGGTGCTAGGGACACTTGGCTCTTGCTGAACTTTGTTCTGCAGGGCAGACAGGCTGCCTGTTGTCACGCCCAGGGCAATGTTTAGGTCCAGCTCAGCGTTCAGGGGACAAGGGCACTGCCAGACACTGAGGCACAACGATAACCCCCAAGCCCGGAGGAGAGGACTCGCACTTTTCTTTTGCAACTAAGCATGACTTGGAGGATGTAGGATTGCCCCTCTCCTATGTTGTCCTGGTGGGGCTGAGGAAAGCGGGCAGAGATCCTGCTTTAGGCCAGCAGGCAACTGCAGGAGTCATTTGAGAGCTCATTTTGAGGGGGTCTTAAGCCTCATCCCTGCACCACATCTCCTGCTTCTGATGTGGTCATGACGTTGGGTAGAGAGAACTGGTGTGGRAGAGGAGCAGAAATGTAAGCAGGAATGAACAGAGTGGAGGAAGAAAAGCAGCACAGCTTTGCCCGTTGGTTGTAACAGGAAACGTGTCCTGTAATAAGGCATTTTGGACTCTGCAAATAGAGCAACGTGCAGAATCACTTCACGGSTTGCCTGGAAGCCGGGGGAGCATCAGCTAGGGCCCATTCAATACAGCGCTCGCAATAAAAGACGCCAGCAAGTTAGCTTTAAAAATCTTTATGTGACTATAAAAGGATTCTTTCCAAAGCAAAATTAAACCACGGTGTAAAAATTAGTGCAAAGTTCTATGCAGCACAGTGTTACACTTGTTTTAAAGAGAAAATGGAGACACCGATACTCTGAAAACTTACCCCAGCTCGACTAATAAGGGGAAATGGAAAAAAAAAGCAGGACAAAGTTACTTTACAAGACATTTTCAATTGCTAAACAGGCTCTTTTTATTTTATAATTGCTGGACAACTATGGCTACTTAAATAAAACACCAGTATTGCTTATATTGCTTATTTCAAAGTAGATATACACTGTATAAAATAGAATACCTGCACTTTATTTTTAAATAAAGAAAAAAAAATCAAGTGAATATTTTCAGTGAMTATTAATCCACTAAAATATAGCTGTTACAAAAGAATCTTGTCTAATCTGCTGCCTGATACACTCTGAGACTCTAATCATCAGTCTAAAATTCATATTATTGCCACAAGAGTCTTGTTTCATAATGCTTATTCTTAATCACATATTAAAAAGTTAGTAATTAACAAGTAGCATCATTTCAATCAGAACCTTTTTGTTTCTTTGGATCTCTATTACCCGTTTTTCTGGAAACTGTCCACAATTACTCATAGTGCTGATTAAATTCAGCAATGTTCAGCAAAGATTTCATCTCGTTATTTGATTCTGTTTGTAATGGTGATATCTGAGCCTCTTTCTTTGCACTGCGTCAATAATAGGCATAGCTCAACAACACTGCCTTAAAAGAAAAATCAAAATTCAAAACATCACTGCATTTGTATCGTCTTTACTTCTTACACATACTTTGCTAAGCTGTTAGTAGCTTTTCTTTTTGTTTAACATTAATAGGTTTAACATCAAAACAATACTTACTGTCATCATCCTTTCTGCATGCCCTGAATGTGCTGAAGTGAACACAACACCATGGCTTATAATGAAATATTTATTTCTACAGATCAGTTCCTCATTCACAGAGGTAACCCAAATTTAACCAGATACGCTATAGCTGCTCTTTCATGGGTTCTCAAATTCCCAAATGGATATTAAATAAARCTATGTTCACAAGCTAAAGCTTTAACAGTTAAACAGTTAAAAAAATCTTATATCCAAACAGCAGAATTATTTTTGGTATTCCCAATACGGCTGTGGTACATGACACTGTCTGAAAAAATGTGGGCCCTTGTCTATGGGTTAGGTATTACATTTTACTTTCGTCTCCACTCAGAAGACAGTGCTCCAACAAAAGGTTTAGGAACAACTCGGTCATTTATGGTCCCAGGGTTTGCATTTTGAGAGTGTACAAAGACCTTTGCTTCAAGGCTTCCACTACTCCACACTTGATCTGACTACTGACACAACTCCACTGTTGTGGAAGGTATGACAAATGCATTAAGTCTACTAGCTAGGTAAGAATTCGAATCATGTCCTTGAAAGGTTTTGTGCTGTGAAGAACGAGGGTGAAGAGACCCATTCAACACAGCTAGTGACAGCTCTGTTCCACGTTCCACTAGAAAACACTGAAGTACCAGGATTTAGAAATGCAGCATCCTGCTGAGACCTACTTATGATCCACTGCCACCACCTCTCACACCACTAAGAGATTAAACAAGGAATCATATCTTAAAAATACAAAACCAGTAACTGCAGTACAAGACTTCAAAACCCAAGAGGTAGTCAAAAGAAGCACAGAGTCCCCCCCAAAAAAAAAACATGTCAGACCCAATCGTCCAGCAGCATTTTTTTTTTCCAAAACATTGACTGCTCATACTATACCTAGCATGTGACTGGCTTATAAGAAATACTTTATACAGACTTAAGTTTTGTGAGAAGAAATCTTAGTTSAATGCCTAAGTATGTAATACTGTAAACCATCACCACAATTAAGAAGCAACACTTACTAAACATTAAACATGAATGTTCCCCTTTTTCACTTGTACCACATACAAGGCCGAGAATGTATATAAATAATATACGTAAGATTCTGAGGAAGGATGAAAATAAAGAACAGGCTTCACTTAATGTCATGCAGAATTCAAAACTACTCAAAATTCACAATTCAAAGCATACTGAAGACAATGAYGCCAATTCTGCAAAGCAAAGCTGAACTCAGCTCTCAAATCAAGGACRGTTTTAATTGTGAAGACAGGCACAAGTTTTCAATCATGCAGATGACTTTGATATTACATTACTGACTGTACAGCACCCCCAAATACTTACTGAATACTTACTCATCTTATTTTAAGGGCTGCTGCAATTTTTTACTTGACTAATGATATTCTCTAGACAGTTTGTAAAGTATAGTAGATGTTAACTGTTTTTAAAGATATGGTTAATAACAAAAATAAGACATCTTGTAAATAAAAGTGACAAAATTTTATGAAAAGTGGTGAAACTTCCCCTCGACCAAATTTCAGCTACCAATCCCAATTTCATCTTCCTATATGCAGACACTGGATTTACTACAGCTTACGCGCTTTTCTCCCTGCCAGCAAACAATCTTTGCTGCCAAGGATTAACAAAGCTCTCTTCTAGTAATCTACCTAGCACAATTACTTCACAGTAACTATACAGATACATATAAATCTTGATTTCTACTTATTTCTATGCTCAGGACTGTGTAAATGAACTAGAAGTTAAAGGGTTCTTTCCTACGTACTCCTGCTCCAGAAGGGAAAGCAGTGTATGAAACTCCAGAATTTTAAAACATAGCCCAGGTTTTTGAGTTAACACAATAGCTTTTTTCTTCAATGGGGAAAAAACCCAGCTTATTTGGCTTCAGTGAATTCAATATCTTAGTGTATATATGCACAAAGCTTATTTTAATAAGCTTATAATTTTGCCTCTGACTTGAGATGATACAGCCTGTCCGTCATACAACTCATCCTCAAATTACTACATTTTTATACATGTAAATATTTTCTTGCTTCTGAAATTGTACTCCTGTGTTCTAAAGAATAGCGTTTTTGAACCAATGCCAATCTTTTAAAATTATTTTTAAAAGACCCCAGCAGAAGTGTCCAATATTGCTAGTTTCCTGAAGTATTTTTTGCATAAATTTTCCTATTACAAAAGTCAACTTTGCAGCTCAAACACATTAAATAAAGTGTTAAATATATAGTGCCAATTTTTATATTTACAATATATTCTGAAGGCAAATATAAATCTTAAGTTGTGCTTTTAAATACATACTGCAGTTAAGAAATCTAATTCTACTTGGAAAACTAGTGCTACTTTTTAGATGATCAGATTAATCACTTCTGGYGCTGAATTCACAGTTGCCCACTGTTCTAACCTCCTCTTTCTGCAGTCATTAAAGTGGAAGCTACAAAATATTTAAGGACACTTTAGCATACAAGCTTTCCTCATGGTTTAATCAGATGTTGCACCAGGTACTTTGACGGTGAGATTCCTCCTGGTATTGGTGACATGACGTTGCTGCGCAAGGAAGGAGCGTCCAGGACCATCTCTGCAGGTACCACTACTGCCAACAAGTCTAGCTTCCATACCTAGCTTCTGGAGAGCCAGGCTCTGCAAATAAGTATAACTTAAAGTTCAGCAAAACTGAAAAGAAACACAAAACTAACAGTCCCCCCCATATCCCCAGTAATCTTCCATCTGTAAACCTCATATTTACAGAAGACATACGTAGAGTTTCTTTCATTGTGTTTCTAATATAGCCTTCTATTGCTATAAAAGGTATAGAACCAACGCAGAAGAATCCAAGATTCATTCTTTATACAATCTGTTAAGTTTAGGTTATTGAAAAGTTACTTCTTCACTAACTGCARCTATTAACCATTTTAATTTACTTTCACCGTTTGATTTCCTATTCTAGTTTTCCTTTATGGAATTCTATTTAAATCTGCTCTGAATGAACAGCTTTTTGAGTCCTTTTCAAAGCAAACRTTCTCACAGTCTTTACAGCACTATTTTAAGATTAGTAGTAGTATATTAACTTAATTTCACACATACTGTGCTAAAGACATGTTACACCTGAAGCAGGAATTTGAAAGCCTTTGAAACCATTATCTCTGTCTCGTGGCTAACAATCTCAACATTAACAAACGCCTATAAAATATTCAGGATTTAATTTGCTAAATCCAGGTGGAAAGTTAACTATGACAGAAGTCACATTATTTACACAGAAGTCACAGTCTGTATCAAATTTGGTCTATGTTTCACAGCACAGGAAGACAAAGAAAAATGGAAATTTACTACTTTGTAAAGTTGTTTTCTTACACTTGTATATTTTTCCCTTTAGCCTGCTTTCAGGTATGCTGATGAGAACACTTCCAAATCTCAGCTTGAGATGAGAACACAGGAACAGAAATTTCAGCCAGAACACCCAGAACTTTGATGATAAAACCAGTTTATTAGCAAGTGGAAGAAAGTTATCTCATTTTAAACTGCGGCCACTGGGTACTGTTCCTTTCCTTAGTACACTATGTTTAGGCATGAAGTTATGTTACCCTGCAAACTGGATATTTCTGGCAAAGTTACAACTAAATTACTGGCTTAACTACAGCTAAGCTCTCTTCTAAGCACCACATTATAGTGAATCCAAAAAGAGAACTGAGCTGTAGAACTGTCACATCTAGTGAAATGGGTTGTTCTGATTTCCTAAGATACCAACAACAAACTTTTGACTCACCTTGTTATACCATGCAGTTACAATTAGTTTTTCCTCATAATCACGTAACTTAGCAAGTTTGCATTCAGTCTACAAAGAGACAGACGACAAGGTCAGTTCACACACAAGAAAACTGCCTAAACATAGTGCAGTCCATAGAGTAAAATAAACATCTACAGGAGAAATATTTAAACATGCAAAATAAGCAGAAAGCCTCGCAGCATAAATAAAAATTCTTCCATAAACAATTGTGACAGAAATTACAGGCTGCCACAAGAAGAGGATAAACTTTGTTATAGAGGTTGAAATACCAATTTCAAATGTTGTTTGAGGACAGAAAACATGCAAAGTCTGGTGTTTATCAGAAAGTCTATAAATAACATAGCAGTTTAGCAGTTGTTCACAGGCTAAATATTCTTAATGATACAGYTGAGTTATTATTATATAGTGCGCTACTAAATAATGCTGCAAACATGTAAGCAAAAATTGAGGCCACAGCATTTACAAAGTCAGACATTTAAAGAATACTAACTTGAGGGGAGGAATTTTGTGTTTCTTCAATTAGCTGTTCTAACCAGTCCTGTCCATACARTTGCAAACCCAAAAGCGGCAAGTCCCATTTTTTTGGTACGTACACCAATGTCAGCATTCCCCCTCACAGARGCATAGCCAAGCAGATACCACTGAATTAACAGGTTTTACTCTTGCATATGTTTTCAAGAACTCCAGTATATGAAGCCATCAATATCTTAGATTTAATATACTAAACAAGTCCCTGCCAAAACAGTTAGTCCATCATACCGAGTTATTTATTACTGATAAAGATAATATCCTGCACTCTTGCACAAATCACTGCAGTGCAGTAAAAACATTAATCTTGAACAATTTTTCACATGCAAATTTTCAGACTTTCAAAAATCCAAGTCAAATTATTCAAATTGTACACTGAAAAACAAAACAAGTCTCAGTACTGATAGACCTAACAGAATAAAATGTGAATTAACCTAAGCTAAAAATCTGTAGTATTGATGGCCTATACAGTTGCTAATTGACAGCAGTATTTGAAGGGTACTGGATCGTGAGAAAAGCAAAACAAACCAAAAAACCCGAGTGCTTAATATCTGAAAAACAGAATATGTTAAAAGTTATTAAAATACAAAATTACCTCCAATGACTCGATTCTTTTATCTTTCTCCGTCATCTGTTTTCTGAGCAACATAATTTCTGCTGATGCTGGATTTAGCTTGGGGTCTAATGTTTTTATCACCTGCACAAGAAAAAAAAAAAAGTGCATTGCAAATGAGATTTCATTCTTGGCAGCTTCCATCTCATTTAATCACAGAGGAAATAGGAAGGCAGGCTGAACACTCTTCATGCAGTCACGTTAAAAACCACATTGCTAACCAAGCAAGTCAGAAGGCATCAAATGGTATAAAAGAATCGGCAATGGGTCTCTCACTTTTCGTTTCACTCCAAATAGAAAAGTAGTAGCTGCATGATACATTTTTAGCTCAAATTGCTTGGTTCCAGATGGTTAGTAAGTATATGAAAGAACAGGTTAAAGTGAGAGAACCATTGCCGAGTTCATCTCTTTAATCAGTTTATGAACGAGGAATGCATATGCTCAGAAGCACTCTATGTCACGCACRTTTCTTGCTTTCTCAAGGTACATTTTGTATCTTTCTTCCATTGCTTTCATATCTTCATCTTTTTTACGCAAAGCTGCTTCCAGTTCTCCAATCTTCTGAGCTATTTAGAAAAAAACAAATAAAAGAAAAACGCTAAAATACATAAAGCACATCAGAACTTGGGTGTTCTCTTCATTTTGTTCTCCAATCAACTTTTAAGATTCTGACAGTTTCCCATACAAGTATACAAGTTCATAGTTCTTTTTTTTCCAGTAGTACCATTAGTTCCCACCTGACCCCGATCTCCCATTTTGCAGGATACTGTTAAAACAAATAAGAAACTGAAGATCCCTGCTAATTCCCATTATGCCCCCTTTTTCCTCTCCCRTCTCTTATTTCAGGTTTAAAGCTAAATTTGAGTAGAAACCCAACAAGTATTTGCTTACAGGAGGCCACTTCAAATGAAACAATTAAGCCTTATGAAGATACTTACAGTTCTGAGTAACATCAGGTTGAAGTTCTGCAAGAAGAGCCTCTTTCTTCTCCAACTCATCATGAACTTCACTCAACTTTTCCCTATAAATCAAAAATATGATCTAGGGATTAAATTTATATCTAATTTCATACAGTCCTAAGATCTTAAAGCTTGAACTTGACAGTAGAAAGTTTAAAATAAACAAACAAGTCTCTCCACCTGATCTTGAGATACTTTTAAGTTTAAATAAAATTATTAGATTTATAAAATTAAGTTATGATTAAGGTAAGTATTTTTAAAAAACTATAAAAATAAGTTCCCAAGTTACAACTTCCCGAGTCTTGTTTACATAAGATTAGAAGCAAATTAACAACCAAAAATCCCTAGCATCTCTTTAATAGGTCACATCAGCTGAAACGATGGAAGAATTTTAGAAGATGAAATGAGTTCCCAATCTGGTAAGAGTGATGGTTATAACCACCTGATACAGAATTAGTACAGTTAAAATGCCAGTGGTGATGAAGACACTTGAAACCTACTCCTGTTACAAGATTATCATGATCMAAGTAGACAAAATTAAACTTGATTCTTAACTCACTACATTTATAGCTCYCAAAATGGTGACTTGGAAAAACAAGAGATACTCAGCACTATGAAGATTAGAAGCACCTGCTGTGCTATATGTCCATTTATTTAGTATAAATAACTGTTTTGCAGACGCATGAGCCTTACTTACATATGTGCTGCCAATTTCTGCTTCAGGTTGCTAGACTATAAAAGAAAAAGCTCAGTCAGTTGTATTTCAGTGATTCATACATGCATTATTAAAAGTARTTTTACAAACAGGAGCCCAGAATACTTAAAATAATGTAGTTATTTTAGTATTGACTTATGTTCAGGGCAAACAAAATAGCATTTCTTTATGCACTGCCATAATTGCATTCATGTCTTTTGCACCATAGAGACACCAAATCCAGCAACCTTTAACAATATTCTTCTCATAGCACCACGTAGCATAAAAATGTAACTTATAAAATAAGGAGGCAAAAGGTAGRAGAGTTATGTTTCTTTGAAGATTTGGGGAGGGGGCAGTCACATACTGGAGCTTTTCAATCAAAATGCACTTGACATGGGGTTTTCTGGATCCTCAGAYTACACTGACTGAATTCATATGCTCTGAATATTATTGAGCGACATCTGCCATGACTGTACAATCTAAATTGAGGAAAATGTTTGCAGGCAGCATGGAAAGCTTTTAGAGCACACTAAATCTCAAATGTTAATGACCACTGCTTGTCATATATTTGAAAGCTGCTGCTGCTTTCATCCAAAAGGAGTGTCTAAGTTTGTCATGCTATCTTAGTATTTCAAAACTAGAGGGTTTCAGCTTAATAAAATGAGGCATTAAAACATCTTGTTAGTGGTTATCAGCACTAAACACTGAAAAAGTCACATGTGAACAAATGTCTTGGCGCTGAACAGAAGAATTTTAAACAGAAGTGGCAAGACATCTTGAAGTTCAAGGAGTCTGAGCTTTCACTTACTCCTTCAGTCTTGAATCCCTGCTCTTGTAAAGTCTTTTGCAGATCCTCAATCTGCTGTTGCAGCTCTCCAATACGCTCTTCATTTAGCCTTTCAGGGAGAAAAAGACAGTTATTATCCATCTTCTAAGTAGGTCAAAACACACAGTGAGATTTTTCTTTTTTATGCCTGGATGATAATTTTTCAGAGGGTTTACTCAGCAGGACTTTAGCTGCAAAGAACTGATTTCAAATGCTTTCAGTTTGACCTGAACTGCTGGAGCACGTATTTGGAAGCTTTATTAAGCATTTCTTAAGAACAAACAAACAAACCAACCCACAGAATCACTGAATTTTGAGCAAGTTTACTGCTAGAATTCTTGTATCTTAGACTGCTTTCRGCAGTTATTAAGTGAGAGAAATTCAGACCACATTCCAGCATCATGACAACACAATTTCTGTGCCATTTTAAAAGTAAAATTCTTCCTTTCAACAGGCGAGTATCTGTTCTTGGCCTACCAACAATCATTTGCTAAATGACTGATTCTTTAGAAGAGCTGAAAGAGTCCTATAAGCAATAGTTTCTTGACAGCACACTGAAGACAGAGCTTACTGCAGAGTGCTATACTGCAGATGCAAGTTACACAGCCTCTCTGAAGGTCCAGAAATTACATTTTGCTAGATTTTAAAATGCCGTTTCATCCATCACCTTTTCTCAGTTTCCAGTTCATTTACTGTCCGGTGTTTTTGCTCCAGTTGTTCCTGAAGTTCTGTAATACGTTCATTTTCTGATCCTTCCTGTTGCAATAGAAGCATCTTGTTTTCATGCTGCAGCCGAATAAACATTTCCCTAAATCAAAACACCCCAAAAAAAAAGAGAGAGAGGAAGAGAGAGAAGAAAATTAAGAAATAATTAAGAAAACTGACCTAGAATAAGAGGGAAGTGTTCCCATTCCCTTTCCTCACTCCCAAGAAGGGCAAAAGAAGTTTTCTTTAAGACTGTAGTTAGGGAAACAAATCAATTTTTGATTAAAAGGCAATTTACAACTATCAAGCAACACAGGTCTGTTTTTGAAGAGATAAACAAAGCTTTAAATTAAACCACTCTAAATCCAATATTTATTCTGTCTACGCTTTCCTCTCCTAAACTTTTGGAGTAATATCAGCTAGTCTTTAGTTACTTTTAGTTTCTCATTAGTATTTATTCCATTTGCCAGCAGCAAGATGAGAATTGTTTAGCTCTTTACAGAGAATCTTGCAAGTCAAACTACGCAAAGTAATTTGATATGTCTTTAATAAAAGAATAAACACCAGGGGGAAAAGCTTAAACAAGAAACAGAGAACCCTTTAGTAAGCCCCAGTGAGGGAAAATAAAAAAAAAAATGGGATAGAGAGTGGTTTGCCAAAAAATATAGACCTTTCATAGAAATAATTAAGATGATGAAATCCCCAAACGAATCCAACTTCATCTTACCTATATTCCACTGGCAGAATTTCAGCAGCAAGATTATCATGACTTCTAACATGAGACGCATCTGAAATTGCACAGGAAGTTTAAATTAACAAATTTCTAGATACCKAGTAACATAGATTAAAAAGCCTCTGCAGCTAAAGCCATACCTGTTTGGCTCAAGTGATCCTGTTGCATTTGTGAACACCGGAGCTCTTCATTAGTTTCTTTTAAAGCATCACATTGTACAATCAGTCTCTACGAACATACATATTTTAGATACTTGAGGTAGAAATTATATTGTACCACAGTAAGACTAAAACATTGATCAAAAGTACAGAACCCAACAATAACTTTTTCTTTTTATGCACTACATCTTCATTTGTACGGTAGCACTAGTATTTAGGTATTTTCCTCAAGCACATTCAATTTGCAGATTATCCACATTACCAATGCACTAGGTATTAATGTAAAAACTCTAATTCAAGAGACTTACCTCTTTTTCTTTGCTTAAAGCTTCGTGTTTTTCTTCAAGTCGCTTCATTTCAAATGCTAACTTATCAGCCCTTTTTGATTCTTCAGAGAGTTTGTTATGAAGCTCCTGGACCTTTTCATAAAGGTACACAGACAGAATATTCAGCACATGAGTGTTTCAAGATGCTACCTAAAAGCAATGTTAAAACCTTCACTCCTGTCCAGTTCGGCCAAAATGAACAACTAGTCCTCAAGTCTTTTTGCTGTTGCTGTTAATTAAGATGCAAGTGTCTTTTTGGGTGATTTAACAAGTCCAAGAATTTCTTTTTGGTTTTTTTTTTTTTTTTTGGAGGAGTTGAATGCTTTACAGTTGAAATAAATATGACTTTTACTGTTTAAAATTATTTTCTCTGAAGGAAGTTGAGAATATTACAAGCAAAAAAAATCCTCATAACAGCTGAACACCCTCTGTCAGGTACAGTAATTACTTCAATTAAAAACAAAACCACAYTCCCAACTAATGGGCAACTAATCGCTTGAAAAGAAAGCTACAGGTARGTGTGCTACCTTAATTAAGAGACAGTCAAAGATACAGGCTAAGTCCAAGGGCTGTTAAGCAGCTCAATTTTTCAGTGAAACATAATTAAACGACCAGTATTTAGGAAAGAAAAATATCTGAGAAATATTGATGTGTTAAGTAGAGATGTAGCCCTACCTGTCTTTTGTACGTTTCTAACTGGGCGCGTGCTGCGTTGGCTTTCTTCAGTTCTTCCTCTAAACTGACTGTATTGTGCATGTACATCATGTTGGTTTCCTGCAAAGATTTCACTTGTCTGCGAAAGTCATTCAGATCCTGTAGCTTTTTACGGTACACTTCAACAGTTGATTCCAGCTTATTTGCCTTATCTGCAGTAGTCCTTAAAGGATAGACAGAATTACAGAAGAAAAAGYATGTTTCTTCTAAAGATGAATGTCAGATTTTGCTTTCATACACATTCAAGCTTTTTGCAAAGGGAGAAGTATGCTAACCAAAAACAGAATTAAATTCCTACTGCTTTATTTTTAACTGTAGAATGAAATTAATATTAAATTACACAAATACTGTTTTTAAAAGTGAAATCACTGAAGGGTTTAAGTGAGAGCAAGACTGACAATATATATGACAGATGCACCAACACAGGTTAACATAGCAARTATCTCTAGGGAATTCTGCAGAGTGAAATGTAAATGCACCACTGCATCCTGCACTAAATATTCATCTCAAAGCACTGGCACCTGGCAAGGGCAGACATGCAGATGTCCTCATTAAAGGGTTATACAGAATTAGTACATAATTATACTATGAAAATTATAGTTAGCAGATATGCCCAAGGATTACAAACTGATTACTAAAGAAAAAAAAAAAAAAAAATCACATGTGGGCCGAAGATATTTTTATTCATATATAAATACCGTGTTTACAACCTGACATCTCATACCTCTGGAAACCAGTATAAGAAAATTTCAGAAGAAAGTTTTTTGTACTTAAGATTTGTTTAGATATTAGTACAGGACCGCTGTASAAAGAACACCTGAAACTGCTTTTGTTCCATGGTTTATTTATAATACTGTCTGAAWTGCAGACCTAGTTTAGCTTATACAAGGTTTATGTTAAATTCTCAGGAGTGATTAGGAATTTCATTTTCATTTTGATAAGAGCATAGCTGTATGAAGTTATGTCAAAGTTCAACCTGCATATTTATTTTTCTGCATCGGAAAGCCAGCCTCTTGCTAACACAGATGTCCTCTTAATAAAATCCACATATATACACAAATTAAAGTCTTAATCCTTGTAGAACTTAATTTTCCAGCCCATGTGAAGCAAAGCCATTCCTATATTAATTAATCTCACTTCACGGAATACTTCTGAACTCCTATTTTTATAGGAACACTAGTGGTTGTGTCTGTTAATTCGTATTTCATCTCTGTTTTGTCAAAAGCTCATTTCCCAACATTTATTTTTGATCCTGTTCAGTTAAGACGTACTCTCAAAAGTAACATCTCGGAAMAATTCTGTCAATAAAAATTCGGATAAATCCTGTCAATAAGAAAGCAAGCTGTGACTGTTACCTAAGAACATCAATTTCATCCTTGAGGGCTCTAGATTCTTCTGCCAAAGAGGTTAATTCATCATTTCTATGTTGCAGTTCAATTAGTTGTTTCTCCAGATCTTCACAATGGACACGATAATCATCTTTTGCAGCTTCAAGCCTACCAGATCAGAAATACAAAATTTGTTAAAACTCATTTGTATTAATACCCTCTGCTCATATGATGACAATTTCATTACTATTAAAAGCAAGCCACTACYGACTAAAGGCACCACAAAATGCAAATGCTGCTGCATACATGAAACTACATTTCATCATCTTGTTAAATCACAATTAACTCTTTTATTGTACCAGGTTCAAAGGACCCGTATAAAAAAAGTTTTCTTTCTTTTTAAACAGCATTTAGAGAGGGAAAAAGAATCTATATTTTTTTTTAAAAAAAGTCAGTACAGTCAAGTGATATTTTTCCACACATCATTTTGGACTTGATTTTCTGCTACCTACCTACCTATCACCTGTTTAAAAATATGACAGAGTCACAATATTTTTAATTATAARTAAGTGTTGATTTTTCTTTTTAAATGTTAGGATTATCTTTAAAACATGTTAGATTAAAAAAGCAYTGGGAAGCTTTTAAAGTACCAATGGAATTAAGGAATTAAAATGGAAAATCCTGGAAGAATATCAGACATTCTTAGATCACATTTGGCATAAATAAATACTTTTTTAAGAGAAAAGTAAGTTCTTTCATACCTGAAGTTTTCTTCTTGGAGTTGTTCCAGCTGCAACTGTGCATGAAAATACTTTTTTGCAACCACAGTATTTGGATCATCAAGAGAGTCATCTAATTGCTCTAACCTGTCATTCATAACCTCATTTTCTGACATCAAGTTGTTCTTTTCATCCTGAAGGGCAGCCACCTAGCACAGATAAAACAGCACAAACATTTTAAGTTCTGTCCAGTTGGAAAGAGCTGAAGCAAGACTGTAATAATTCAAATCAGCTTATGAAAAAAAGACTGAGAAACTTTAAAAAGAAATTACACAGCATACTTAAGCATACAGGTGCTTTAGTGTATGAAAGCTATGAAGCACTGAACGTTTTTCTGAAAAYGACATTTTTTTTAAAACTGAAACCATGGTAAAGGCATACAATGTACTATGGAGAGAAACCGGTATTTTCCATAAAAAAAAAAAAAAAAAGAATACCACGGACGCCATACAAAAGTCTTTATGTAGTAGTGTACTCTCCATCTTGCTTGTACGTAAAAATAAAAAGCAGGATGGCACTGGCTAGCACACGAACACAGTACTGCCGTGCGCTCAGCAGTGATGGTTGAGCAAGAAGCAGTTCCAGGCGCCGTAAGCTGGGAAGCACACACGCAAAAGAAAAAACCTCAACAGCTTCGTACTCAGCATGCAGTTTTTGCAACAGTCAAACGAGTTCGATATTGAGAGTGTTCACAGCTAAGCAAATGAGAATACAACACTGTGCTAAAACAGTAAGTATATTAACAGCCATAAAATGGGGAAGGATTAAAAGGATAGAACCTTTAAAGTTTACTAGTGAAAGATGTTAATATTAAGATCCTGTCAAACATAAGAGCATGTAGCATGTGTTAGTTAACTGGCATTTAAAACAGGGACAATGCACTTTTTTAGGTTATGTTTTCCTAGATCATAAAGAAAACCTACCTTTCTTATATTCTTGGAAAATATCAAGGAAGACTGAGACCTTACAAGTGAATTTATTAAGAATTAGTTTAAATGAGAAGTGTCAGTCAATTATGGCTTCAATAAATAAATTAAAAAAACATATCATGGCGATATAATTAACTAAAACATCAAATTCAACCTAAATATTGCAACACTAAGAAACCCCTTGCTTGCAATCATAATTTAAAATCTATCAATCAAGCAGCTGCAAGAAATAAATCAGTAATTCTTCTACCATTGTACTGGATGCTGCTTTTCTAGGTCCATTCCTTTTTAAAGGTCAACTTCTTATATACATGCACATACAGACACCCAGTAAACATCGTATCTGAGACTTACTCAGTGCAAGCCTCCCTGCTCCAGGTTCAGCCACTCCCTGAACACCCACAACACCCATATTTTTAGAATAATGTTATAAGAACACCTGTCTCTGGCTTCGAAAAAAACCTTTTCACATAGTCAAAGCTAGGCTTCTAGCTTTGTTTTGGTTCCTTCCCGATAGCTTTCTCTTTTCCACAGTTTTGGCTTAATAGAATGGGAGTAAAGCCTTTTATCTCTGTTTTGACTCACAAGTCTTACTRTGACTTCAAGGAAAAGGGAGTTGAAGTATCAATACAACTCTAAAAAAAATTGTCGGGCATCTGCAATTGGCAGTAAGAGTTCATTTTAAATATAGCAAACTCTTCCAGGCATTTCTATTTATAAGAAAAGCAGAAATAGGCCTCTCTTTTCTCCCCAGAGGGACGTAGAGCTGAGACAGAACACCAGCTCCCTAAAAGAATGCTACGCAAATGTCTTCATACAGGATCAAATCTAAGATCAACTGCATCTTTACATAAAACTCTTTCAATTCTGCTATGTAGTACCATAAAACAGGAATAAGACTTTAAGCTAACTTTTTTTTTTAATCTATTTAACTGAAATGCAAGTAACCATTTATTGTGCTTAACCACTGTTTGCTGCTTTGAAGTCCTCTTTCTCTCTGCAAAAAAACAGATTTCTATAAACTTCTCTCATTAAAAACTAAGGTAGACCTATTACCAGTGTGGTTTGCAAATGTCAACAAGGACCTATCAGCTTTCATTATTTTTAATTCATTTAAATTCTCCATGTTGAAACTCTGCCCACAGCAAAAACAAAAACTTATTTCAAGTAAATTTCAAGTTTCAGTCTTCTCAACACTCATGCAAAACAGTTTTTTTGTTCTCTCCTTTGATTCAATCACAGTTATATGAATTGTACTTTAGGACATAGTTCTGAGGACTAAAGGCAGCAGTGACTGAAAATGAACTTACAGATGTATTTTTTTCTGGCTACTTGATACTAAGAATAAATACAAAGCTAGCAACAAAGCAACCTCTGGTTTCACAACTGACAGARTAGCTCAGCTTTACATTAGAACAACATTTCAAGTAATCATGTTGCTTTCCCCCACAAAAGGACAGTTAAGAATTCTTACAAAATCTTCCAAGTAAATACAAAATTCACTGTGATCTTCAGATTTTTTGCTTAATAATGTCACCACCACACGCCTTAGAAATAAGCAGTCTGTTGGTTCTTACCTGTAAATCTAGCTCTTGGCATCTTTGTGCCAACTCCTCTTTTTCCGATAGTGCTTCCTGAAGTTCTTCCAAAGCTCTCTTAAGCTTATAAAAGCAGAAGACAGTCAATTACTCTGGCCTATAACCAAAGCACTTCTTTCTTCCTACATGTCTCAATTACCCATGCCAACTGCTCAAGGAGAATGCTGGGCACCCACACAGTCAGAAGCCTGATTACATGGTTGGATAAGGGTCTCTGTTCATTTACTCGCCTATGTTTTAAAAAATTATCACACTTAAGAATTGAATTATTGAAACTCAGATTTACACTCAGATAAAAAAGAACAGTCTAAGCTAAAATGACACAGGAAAACACCAAGAGCAGGGGTGATGTCACAGTTTCAAAATCTCTGCCCATTAAACTTGAACTAATAAAATCCACAATCTTTCTAAAGATCTTTCCACATTCCACATTTCCACRTCACTTCATACACATTGTTCTGACTACCAGGTGTTTTCAGAATCTCAAAAGAATCTGAAAATAAACCAATTTTTTTTTAGCCWAATAGAGCATTCTTAGTTCTCGCATTGTACAAATTGGCAGGTTTTACACCCTCAAAGAAAGTTACACATCTTCTTTAGAACATGCACTGAGAGCTATACCTTTTTGTATTATTATGATTAGCATACCGTAGATTATCTTACTGTGTAATTTCTGCCTAGATTAGGCAGAACACTAGCACATTAWTCTGTCCTTCATGAAACAGTACAGTTCAATCAGCTCAGCTCTGACTAGAATACAGAGCAAACAGTTTGTACAGACAGAAAATAAATCTTTTTTTTTTCCCCTTCTGTTTTGTCTTGGAGAGCAACCCATCCCTTCATCTGAATGGCAGCAAGATACCAACTTATTCTCCAAGATTACACTACAAAAACMATTGTTAGGCAGTTACCTGCTGTTCCATTTCACTTGATGCGTCAGTTGTAGAAGGACCCATTATTTCCTTGCTCATGAGCTACAAAAAGAAAAAGCCACAATAARAGAGTAATTCAGAGGTTAAATGTTCTGTAAATTCACTGTCCTTTGAATTTCAACTGTATGTCTTTGTACTCTTGCAAAATAATCAAAGCAGATTAATTAAAAACAAAACAAAAACCCTCATGGTTGGTTGGCAAAAGACTTAAATTCAGAATAAGAGGACAGATTTCCCAAATTAGATTTCTTTTCCCARATTAGGTAAGTGTGAGCAGGAAGCTCTTACAGGATGAATCTTAAGCATTACCACATCATAAGCCATATTTTTGAACTCAGAAGACTAAAATCAAAACTGCATCTCTTGTTTTTGACCCTCACAGACCATTCAGAGAAGCACTTACACTTCCTTAATTTTTTTTATTAAGGAACAAAGATCAGTAAGTTAATATTCAGGCTTTTCAGATGAACGCATTAGACTATTTAAGTTACTACTTACCTCCTGAATAGCAGTCATGACAACATGTTGWACTGACTCTTCTAGGGTCATGATATTCTGTATGTGTTCTATAAAAAATAAGAATATGTAGTGACCCATGGCAACATTCATCTTAAATAATTTGAAACATCATGCAAATTTTGTAGACAGATGCAAAGATACTATCCTCTGAATTTTTACATGCAATGATCTAAAATATTCATGAATAATGAAATGTACCATAACAGAATTTTGCACAACATACTTGCAGAAAAGCACTGCCCAAAGAGAAATGAATGCAGCTAACACATCTTTAAAATCGGTTTTATGTATCATGAAAATTTTTTTTTTCCAAGTCATGCCAGACGAGCTAAAATAAATCCTCAGAAATCAGGTGTTCTGTATGCATTTTAATCTACAGTTAGGGCTCTATATGGGAACAGTTCTTGCCAGAGCAGCAAAGTTCTAGGAGACGGTATCTGTACATTTGACCCAACAAGCTTCTATTATGTACAACATCCATTTAGAAAAGATTGAATGATTTACTTCCCTATAAAGATAGGAATGTCTATATAGTATGAAAGTCAATAATATCAGTTTTTAATCTAAAATGCTTGATTGGTATTTAAATAGTAAGTTTTAGGTTTTGATATATATTTTAACAGTTGGGTATAGGAAAAAAAACCCACAAACACTGCAGACTGTATTTTATTCTGCTCTAAAAAGAGTTTTATGCAGACAAACTTCCTGTAGGTGTATTGCTTTCAAGTGAACACCAGGTTCAGAATAGGCATTCTCATACAGTAAGTTAACAGTAGAGGTTTCAATAAATAAGAGAAAAGTTTCTTTTACACCWTATTAATCAATACTTCAAGACAGTTTGCTGTTTTTTTAATAGATAAAATTAGGATTTACCTTGCTTCCTTTCACAGTTGACTGCACAACCTAAAATAAGCTGCAGAAGCCTGCCCAGTTCAGTGGGATCTGAGTTCTCAGATATCTGGTTTAAGTCAGGAATAAGTTCTTCTGATATCTGCTGACCTAAAAACTGAGAAAGAAAATGAAGAGCAAGTTAAGACGAACTCTCAATTTCACACAACATTATGACTTATTGCCACATAAGAAATCTGGACTCAGTAAGCCACTCATAGCAAAAATACAGGCTACTAATCAAGTTTGTTAGTGTAACGCCCATGAAAGCCAAAGAAGTTAATATTAGCTGTGGAGCTGTACACTAGAAATATGGCTGATGAGAGAGCTCAGATAGTATTACCATGTAAGAAATCTGAAGACATCTACATGAAACAGATGTTCTTTCCTTATTTATTAAGAGTTTGGCAAGTAAACTCATGGACTATATTAGTTTAGGCCAGGAAAAGCAGTTCCAATGTGTATGTGACTGGAAAAAAAAGGGTGTCCAACCAAGTGCAAGTCAATCGCTTTTACTGAATTCAGCACCTCAATTTCGCCTCTTGTAGGCCTAAAAACCTAAAGCAGACAGCTTTAAAAACATAGTAATATCTACTCAAAAKACTTGGTGCTTATTTAATGTGAAAGAGTTATGCATTTTATTAAGAGATGATTTTTTGAGTTAATTTCTTTTCAAAAAGGACACTGATTTTGAAAGTTTAATAGCTTGCATGTTTTCTAAATGATCTGTTCTACAAGAAAATAAAGCACTATAAGCTAAATGTTCCTGGGTTTCCCCTTAAATGAGAGGGTTGATTTGTTCTATCAACAGAACCAAAAAAAAAGGATAAAACAAGGAATATGCACAGCAAAATAATAAAAAAATTAGAAGTGTATCAAAAGTCAGTTGCTCCTTAGTCCTCCAAAACAACAAACAAGAAACCTTTTCATAAGCCCAAAGAAGTTCTATTTATGGGCTTGCCCTGGAAGAGCCTAGCACTGAATCTCACAACTAAGCCTAGGCATGAGCAAGAAAACAGTAGGATGAGCTGGCAAATTTTTCCAGACTGTTCTCATTACATGACATTAGCCAAGGCTCATACAAAATTCATCCATGGAGTTTTTCTGTCCATTTGTTACCACAATCATCCTGCACATGAGAGAACCGGCAAAAATACTTATTCTGCCCACATGGATTCATAACTGTAGCTCACACAGTRCAGGAGAATATCATAAAAACTAAGCTAGAGGTTGCTGAATAGAAAAGGATTCCTGTTCTACTGTGTAGAAAAGGATTTAAAATTCACTAGGCAAGACCAGGCATGAATGCACACAAAAGTCAGCACAATTCTGCAGTTTGGCACTTCTGACACTCACCTGGGCAGTGACAGAGACATGATTTCCAGCTTATGTTGTGAAAAATCTTTTCTAAGTAAACAAGCTCACTTATGCACACACACAAAAGATTTTTGAATTAATATAAAATTATATGAAACATTCAAATGACCCATTAAACAAGATAACTACAACATACTTTCTACAAAACAGCCRTCGACATGTTACTTTGCTAGAGAAAAAAAAAGGGAAAGAGAATGTTTACTGAACAGAACAACAACAAAAAACGCTGCTTTTTCCATACCTCATGATAGTAGTCCGTAATYCCTTGAAGTATCTTCTTCAGGTTACTGGACTAGTTGTATATGAAARGAAAAGTTACAAGCTTTCACTACTTTAATTTCTCTGAAATTAAGTATTAATTTATAATCAAATATTTAATAATTTATAATCAAACTTTTACACATTAAATATTTAAATACGTAATGTTAGGAAAAGAGAAATACTGCAGGAGAATGCAAAACACAAGCAGACCCTTAAACTAAAGTTCACTTACATTAAAATTAATCTTAACAATTAATCCAAGTTTAATGATGAACTGCAGTTTTTGTACTGTTAGATATGCTCAGGACTGACACCATACCCAGCCTCAAAAAAATTTTTACTAACTTCAGTTTTGAGTACCTTTATTCTCCAGTTGTCACCAACATCATCTTTAATGCGACTTAGCCAAGATGCATCAAACCAGGCAACATCTCTAAAATGAAATTAAACAAGAAAACATTAACGAACACATATATTCAAGTAAGATACCAGACCCTCAGCAGTGGATTATCGGATGTTTTACTATAGTCTCTAGCAAAAATGTAACTGGTTCACAGCAAATTTCTATCCTGCTTAACATTTTCTATGACATACACCACCACAAAAGACGGTATGTTTTAGGACAGCAAGCATTTCAAAATTAAGTTAGCTAGGAAACCTAGGGATATCCTTGTCATGTTGAGTTTTTAAATACATGAAAAAATGGTAATAGTGAGATAAACTTTAAAAAAATTAAATACATTAATACCTACTTTAGCCTTTTTAGGTACGTAAATACTACAATTAGTCAAAGCTACTTATCAAGAAAAACAAATTATTTTTACTACTGACATTTCTTAATTTCTGAATCTGTTTAGTTCTGCAGGCAGTTGTATATTTACTTCAGAGACATTAATAAGGATGAATCATTGAGAAAGTGGTTTACACAACTGAGCTGCCAAGGGGCACAACTGCAGTATATCTAACAGTATCTTTGACAATGCTTTTATTTACTGTCTTCAAAGCACCTAATAAAAGATGATTTTCCCCACTTACATATCAGCAAACCTGGGTATAAAGCAATTATCCAAGTCCAGGGTTCTAGCCATAATACTGGACTAGTACTAACAAACCTTCACCTGTGTGAGTGGTCACTACTACTACTTCTAGCAGCCTGATGTAGTAGTTGCACTGATCTGCTCCTTTAGAAGCAGTAGCATCCTGCAGGGACTTAATAAATTAAGTCCTGCTGAGACACTGGCTAAGGGAATTTGTCAACCCACGAAGTCTACTGACACTGGGGAGTGACCCTCAGAGAACCCTGACTAAGCAAGTCTGAATCAAGTTTTGCCAGGTGCTAGTCAAAGAGCAAACTCTGTCTCTACAGACACATTTTCAGGCACATTTTCAACGTCTCAAGTGTTTTTATTGTTGTTTCATTTTTTGAAGTAAATTGTTAGTAATTAAAGATACAGATTGATCAGGAGACAGCAAGATGGAAAGATGATTCAAACCTTCCTATGATTATCTTAATATATCTGAGCCAAAAGCAGCAATAAAGTTCCAGTGATAACCTGTGCCAAGTTTGCCAAAAGAATATGACACAATTTTTGAATTTTTAATTCCTCAGGCCAAAGTGGAGGAACGTATCACAGGAAAAAATCCATGGAAACAGTTTTAGAAGAAATCATGTTAAACGCGATCATACAATTTGGCCCACTTATCCTTAATTATGGTTCCAGGAATATTGCTACTTCCAACTCAATACTGTASTATCCCCCCTTGATGAGCTGACAAAACAGAAACCAAAGCACAAAAAATAGTAACTATCCTATTTAATCCTTTGCTTCAGCATAAGAAACAACAAAAATCAATATATATTAGCAAACAAAACTACTTCCTATTTCAATCTACCATTGTCAGTTATTGCCAGTTACTTCTGATATCAAAAGGAGATTAAAAAAAAARAGAAGCTGCAGCCCTGGACAGGAAAATCACAATGCAACGTATGGAATATCTCCTCTCACCACCTCCACTCTTTCATGTTATTAGGCAACTATGACAACAATGTAAAGGCATTTATCTTCTACTATAAACTGCCTACAATAAATTTACGAATACAAAAAAGTCAGAAATAATCATTCCCCCATCCCACCCCTCAATGAYGAGGAAAGAGACTACACACACTAAATATAAGAACTTTTAGACTTTAAATATCTTCTCTTTGAAATTAAACTTCAACTTACATTTGATGAAGTACCTGTGCCATGGCAACACCATTAGTCAAGTCCTGGACGTCTCTGCAAGGTGCAGCAGTATTGAATGTCTGCAACTAAAAGGGGGGAAAAAGTATGATTTCTTGATTGACAGAGGAAGGAAATTAGTTATCCTTTTCCTCTTTAAAGCACAAGCCCTTTATCAAGGGCTTTCTCCTTTAAGCAGTCCAAAATACTAAAATCCATTCTGAGCTGTGCAGTTTGAAAATCAACCCAATTATCTCAATGAGCGTGACTGTCAATTATGAATAATAGTTTTAAGAGTTAGAATTACCAAGCTCTGCTTTTTCATGCTGGTTCTTTTATTGTAAATTATGGAATACTACCTTCTGAATCTAAAGTCATGTTTATCCATCCTTTAAATTAGGTGTCCAGAGACATATTATCAAAATAAAAATTGTTATCAGAAGAGAGAATGGATTTGCTTTTCCTCAGCCTTCAGTCTTTTACTACCTGCTCTTAATAATGTAGGACACAACACCAATAGAGACCCTTGGGATTATCTGAAGACAAAGAAGGGAGAGTTCTTTGTTTTTGGGTAGTTCTATCTCTCTAGCTGAGAGTTTTTGGGTAGTTCTATCTGAAAGTTAAAGCACTCTATATATATCAGGACAGCTGAGAAAGACTGAACAATTTTAAATCTTGTAAACTGATAGCACATTTACTTAAAATACAGGAATTCCAAAGTTACACTAAATATGTTCCTTTCAAAATATACAACTTCAAAATACTGTTACATATCCAAGAAATTTTTACTATATCCTGAATCACATATCTTTTCCTGGTAAACAGTAGTTATCAAACTACTACAAACTACTAGTTATCAAACACATACAATTCCTTATGTTTAAAGATAAGTCTACACACAATTTTACCTATCTACATATTCTGTAAAAAAATTACAGAATCTAACAACTTAAAACTTAATTAAAATTGMTTCTTCTATTAAGAAATAYAYGCGTTGAGTAGAATGCAACCAAACTTACAGTCTTTAAATCTCTGCCCACTGAGAAATTTCATTTTGTTCTACACTTACTATGTTTATCATGCCCTAAATCATCTGYCCATCTGTGAGAGGACTTTCCCAATCTTTTGGGACAGCTTAGCTCCTTCAAAGGTCACTGATGAATGACCATGCCTAATGCTTTGGAGAAATTTAACTACTAGGAAAGTAGTTTCCACTTTCGAGAACTTGAGGCAGTCATTGCACAGCCTATTGTTTATGAAGGCCACTCACGTTTCCAGCAAGTTTGTTTCCTTGCTTTAAAAACAAATTTTAATCAAACCAAAAAGAGAAAAATATGCAGACTGAGTCTTTTTTAAATTTATTTTTAAGTAATTTTTAATCCTGTATTAGAGCAAGCACAGACTAGTAATCTCTCGTAGGTTACATAAAAGATTAAGCAAGCAAATGCAACCTGAAGTAGTTGTGATTGACAGCCTTGGTTTCTAATACTACAGCAGCCTTAATGACAACTCAAGATTGTGAGCTCAGAAGCTTATGAGTCAGGACTGAGCATGCCAGAATTCAGTTTTCGGGCAGAAGGCTGTGGTACTGCCATTTGGATACAGCTGAGGTAGTAAGGTAACAGGTTCTACCCTTCTGTGTCTATAATCAAGCCTGCCCAAGCCTACTGGAGCAAGTAAACACAGTCTTAAAAAAACTTGTGTCATGCAACACTTTTATACATGTCACTATCTCAGAGAAAAAAAAGAGCTAATTAAGACTAAGCAAAAAGCAAGACTGTCACCCCAAAGAGCACATTCTCTCGGCTTGCTCTTCCCCACTGCAAATCTCTCAGAACTACCAGAATTTCTCACTGCTCTCCAACCATTTGCCTGAATCTGCATCTACTTGCAAAGGTGAACTGCATCTATAGCATCTTCTGTGCTTCTGAGTGTTTTGCTACACCTTTGCAGTTGGGAGTCTTTTTTTCCCTTGATATATTTAAAATTTACCTATGTGCCTAGAAACACTGAGTAGAAGTTTTAGCTGTGTAGATTCCAAATGCCACATCAGTCAAATAAGGTCCTCAAAATAGATTTTTTTTCCTGTATTCATAAAAAATCAGACAGCCAGAAGGAGGTTGTTAGAGGCAACCAGGGACTCTGATACTGCAGCAACACTAGTCTTTCAGATTCAATTAGTTTTCCTGAGCACAGTCTCAAAGACATGCTCAAGACATGCTGTTACTCATGCCGAGCACCATTTCAGGTGTCGGCCATAAACCTAACTTAAACACACCCTGCTACTTGCTCTTGAAAGCAGCAGATTTTTTTTCTCCCAGACCTACAACTATTTTGATGATAATCTAAATTCAAAATCTGATTTTACATCAAGTAGCACAATGCCTTTTCCCTGGATCTACCGATGGCTTTACCAAACAGCTGTAGATTAAACAAGATTACGTTCACAATATGCAGTACAACCCTAAAAAGCCATCCAGTACTTGAGAAAATAGGCCCTCAATTCCATCTGCAGGATCCTGGGCTAAAATACTCCAGCTGACACCCAGATTACGATGTCTGAGATAGAGGGTTAACAGTTAGTCAAACAGATTTTGAAGTAATAAACATTCCTAATTCTTAATCCCAAAATTTTTATAACAACTCAGCCACAAGAAAAGATAGCATTGAAAATGACAGACATATGAGTACATCTATTGTAGAAAAAGCTTTCTGTTGAAGATATGAATATATCGAGCCACTCMACTATCCTTGAGGTGGCATTTATTTACATAAAAATATGAATTGACAGATAAAAAAATCTTTAGAAGTTAAAATTTTTATTAAAATACCTTTGATAAACATAACAAGTCTGTGAGATTATTTAGCAGAGCTGGAAAGGATGAACTAGCCCTGCCAGATTTAAGCATTCTTCCTTTACAAAATGGTTTAAAATACAATTTTCTTATGTAGCTTTTAATTCATGTATATGAAACTTCGGAATGTGCTCACTCAAATCAGCTATCTAGAACACACTCTTAGTATGAAGGTCACAACTGAACAGAAACAAAACATGCTTGTAAACAAACAAGTAAATTTTAATAGATGTRATCCAAAAAAAAAATGCCTGCTCCAATGAACTTTGGAGAGACAGAAGATAAGCAGGAAACTTCTGTTCTGCTAGAGTAAAAGAAAGCCTATTCTATTATTAAAAATACCACCWAGGTACTATTTTAATGGCACCTAAGCATAGCATCACCAGGCCTACTGACTGCCGCTTTTATCGTTCTACTCTTACACCATAAGCTAAGTTTGTCCCTCTGCGGGACTTGTTAGAAAATTCAGCTCTAAAGTTTGTTGCAGAAACAATGGTAACAAGTATTCCTGGAAGTCACTTTTCCTTAAAAAATCAAACACATTCCATGTATAATGTAATGCAATTCCACTACAGAATTTTTTTTTTTTAATTGTTTGTTTGAGGTATTTTTGGCATTATCCTTAATACTTTAAGACCAATGACCTCTAGGTTGCAGGAACACTAAATGTTTTTATTCATACTTTCTATTAAATGGAAAGCATGTTTACTAGTATAAGAAATGCTAAAATAAAAATGCAAGATCTGCCAGAACATCAAATATTGTGAACAGAGCAAACATGCTTTTCCTATGGGACATGGACAAAAAAGATGARAAATTTATTATTGCTATTAGGAGCTTCCCCCCTCCTTATTCAGTCTCCTAGGAAGTTCAAGTAGAAAGAACCTCTGAAACATCTTAGCTAATGCTCAGCTTCTACTAAATTTTAACTTGGGTCAGAGAAATAAGGTGTTAAGTCTGAAAAGCTGCATATAACATACATAGCTAGAYATTCATTTACGCTAATGACCCTGTATGATGCTCTTTTAGTTTAAGGCTGTTTGAAGTCCCTCCTAGCATCACTTTAAGATATGTTATGCAATCAGATCCGTGTAAGTGACTAAACTAAAAAAGTATTAGGCTTAAGATATTTAAATAGGAATTGTAAAGATATTTCAACATTACTGAAAGGAGTTTGAGAAAGACATCAGGAACGTATTTACTCAAGCTGTTTCATTAATTTATTTCGCAAGAGAGCCATGACAGCACTATTCTGATCTACAAACAGAAGATACRGAGCTGAAGAGCGCAGAGAAAGGGAAGAGAAGGCATCGATTACAAGATAAAGAACATCCAATCCAGGAGAGGTAAAAGAGATATCTGAAATTCTAAAGACAAACTAAAAATTAGCATGCAAGGTAGCTGGACATGAAGAGATAAGGAGGAAAAGAAAGGAAGCTGTTTCTTCAGTGTGTAATACAAAACTAAGTTATATTAAACCTTTCGTACTGTAATGCAGAAAACAGAAGGAACACCTTTCTTGTAGCTACTGCTAATTTACTTTTGCCATTATGTTTTTTCCTTGCCTGTCTGGTTTTATTGCCAGATCTTGAYAATGCTTTTAAAATAATCCATTCTTTCCTTTTTTCACACTTAGCAAACCCAAAGTAGCTAAAGGGACATTCCATGCAAAGCAGCCCTGGCCTTACCTGCAAAGAGTTCACTGCAAACCTGTACAAGACACACTGTTATTTAGTACAACGTGCCTGCACGCCTGCCAAGCTTGCATCCCTACAAGACCAGAACTACAGCCAAGTAGGGAAAGCTCAGGAAGAGGAAGAAAGGATGAATTAAGAACCCAACAACCGCCTGCGTGGGGCCTCTGTGCCTGTCTGTAGCAAACGCTCCTGCTAACCGCAGGGTGACAGCAGGTGAAGTTCAGCTTCTGCTCCAGGCTCCTGCTTCTGCCAAACGAATTCAAATTAACTGTGCTATTATTAATTAGTGTGAGGTTACTYCATGGAAAGGTTGGCCAGAGAACCACTGACCAGAGCAACAGGGTACTGCAAAGGTTGTAAACACAGCTCAAGGTTTGCAGGAGACTGGGAGGGAGGAGGAGGAGGAGTATAAACGAAATACAGGTATTAGGGAAGCAGCATTATTACAGAGGCGCTCTTACTTCCCCCAAACTCATCATTTTCTGCCCATTTTCTGCATCCCCCCCCACGGCAGCAGCCATAACCAGCCGCATTGCCGGGGGGGAGCGAGGACACGAGTCCAAACCTCCCCCCCCCGCAACCGTGACACGTAAGTCCCGGGGGGGGGGGGGGGAGCCGCCCCCGTCGCCACGGCAACGGCGCGGGCCCAACAGGTGCCCAACGGCCGCCCGCGGCGGGGGGCGGGGAGGGAGAGGCCGCTCCGCGACAGGCGCGGGACCCGGCGGGGAGGGGAGCAGCGCGCGGGCAGCGGGGACCCCCCCCCGCCGGGGTGCTCACCCAGAGGATGAGGCTGTCACAGAGCAGGAGGTCCGTAGGYTTCGCCTCCATGGCGGCGGCGAGCACGTCCCGCGGCAGCCTCGGTTCGGTTCGGCTCCGTTCGGTTCGGCCCGGCGCCGCGGCTGCGTCAGCGCCCGCTGCGCTCCCGCCCACAGCGACGCACGGAGACCGGCGAGCCGCCCCCGCGCCCACCGGGCCGGGCGGGCGGGGGCGGTGCCGCCACGAGTGGCGGCCGGCTGCGCCAATCGGCCGCAGGGGCGGGAGCCACTTGGACCAATGGCCGCCGGGGGCGCGCTCGCCGGGACGGGCGGCTCCCCCTGGCGGCGGCTCGCGCCCTGCTGAGGGCCGCGGGGCCGGTCGGCTCGTCCGTGCCCTGCACGTCCCGCGGCCCCGCTCCGCCCCGCGGCCGCTGCTCCCCGCACACGACATGGCGGCGAGCGCGGAGCGCAGSGTGCCGCCTCACACCGACCTCTCGTTACGGCTCGGGTAGCTCAGCGTAGCGGTGCCGGCGGCCGCACCACGGAGTGCRGCGTTTGGGCAGAAACACCCTCGGTGAACGAGGCAAAAATAGTTTCTGCAGCTCTAAGGGAGGCCAAGGACAGCAAKCAGCGAAGCAGCAGCGCCATGCGCAGCTGTGTGGACCTTGTGACAGATACAGGGCAAGACACCATCCTCTCCAGCAGGGCAGAACCTCGGGGCTCATCCTCTATTTTGACATTTTTCCTCAATTTCCTCAAAACCCCTCATAGCGGGGTGTCTCAGGTATAGAGCGGGACACAAAGCGCAGTTGAGCTGCTGCCCTTGAACCAGACACTTTATCCAGGCGGCTGTAAACAGACACGCAGCCACGTTGCCACGCATGAACAGGGCATCACGCGCCCCAGATAGACACGTACACCTCTTCACACACCGTGTCTTCCTTGTCCTGCTAGAGGAATAAAACATAGGAGCGCTTTTGTTTGATCTTTTCTTTCAGGAAATTATTAAATAGAAGCCATATCTTGCTTTCCTTCACGATTTGTTTCRTAGGAAGAATTGCTTCACTTGGGTCTTGCAGCAGATCTTCAGAATCCTGCATTGTAATAAACCATCAGAAGCTTCAGTGGCTTGGAAATCTACCCCCCCATTTAGTACCATAGGCACCTTACAGTAAGGTGTGGTTACTGCTTCAGCACAGGAATCTTAATGAATATCTTAACTGCATCATTATGCATCTTAACCTTAACCTTAACCTTAACTTAATCTTTTTGTTATCCAATTCTTATGTTTTTGTGAAGAATCTTATGTTGTCTGTCCTCAGTGGAACAGCCAGGACTGCATTTTGGTAAAATATCCTAGTTTGAGCAACAGGAGTAACTCTCCTTGACTCACCATTTCTTTCATTCTCCATCCTTCTCAGGGGTATCAGGGGTATCATGTCTTAGCATCTGCCATTTCCTACTCACCTTTACTCATAAGCTTCCTTCTACCCATTTCCTGGAAGCACATAATTCTTGGTTTCTGCATCTTGTTTTCACATGCTCTTTACTGTTGCAGCTCTTCACACACTTGCTTTTTCTTTTTTAATTTTCTCAGATCTGATGTCTCTGCAGGCAGCTCCTCTGTCCTGCATTTATGCTCCGTATGCCAGGGAACGGTGAAGGCCAGATGTTCCCAATGGGACAGGGAGTCAGCAGAAGATCTCACCAGCCAGRGCCTCATCCCCAGTAACCAAACGAGGGGGCAGGCTTGGCTTGCCTGGAGATGGCAGCCAAGTTCCACCAGGAGGCCACACCACCAGGCAAGTTCATGGTGACAAGGCAGGTCCAAAGTCAAGCCTAGAAGTGTGTCCATGGGTGAGGAGCAGGTGTGCTGAAGGATACTAGAGTCAGACACAGCCGCTGATCTCCAGTTGGGCCCACAATTACAAGGCACATCTAGGGTCAAGCTTGGAAATCAGGCCACAGGTCAGGATCCAGATCTCCACAGGTCAGGATCCACCCTCCTGCAACAAGCTCTAGCAGGGAATGAAGGCCCAGGGTGGAGCTTAAATGTAGCACCTGGGCTCTTGGATAGGAGGTGGTGGAGGCCCCAGGTGTGGCCATGAAGACCTATTAGTACATCAAGGGCCCTGACAGCATATTCTGTTTCACTGGGGTCATCTCTTTATAGAGATGCAAAAAACACTGTAGAGAAGCACTTTTCCCACAGAGGGTTTTCAGGACACACAGAAGGGAAGAGCTGAGGATAATCAGAACCAGCCAAGATCTAATATTATTGACTAAGAGTTGCTACTTTTTCAAAACAATCCAGATATGTCCATTTATAAGGCATGGCTATGGTAAGCAGATGGTATGGATGATAGATTGGATGAGATTTGTGGGGAAGGGCCTCATCTGAAAGGAAGGTACAGATTTGGTGCCAACAAAGACAAACCAGTATTAGCACTAAGGAGGGTCTTTCTAAGGAACACTTATGACACCTGAATTTCAGAGAATTGCATTGCAAATATATATAGCTATTGATGTAACTATTCTATATCTTTCAAGCTGCAGCTACACATGRACACATCAGGAACACCACAGCCCTGGCAAACTGAGCTCCGGTATGGGCCAAAGCAGGTAGTGGCAAAGAGAACCTATGTATGTTGTATAGGTACATAGGAGTTCATCTATACATATAGGTATATAGGAGTTCATTTTATTTTTTAAACCCAGTTGGAAATCTGTGCATGAGCTACAGCTCACATGAGCGGCTGTCAGCACATTCCATTTTCGTGTCAATCACGGTAAGGACTATGACCTACATTATCATTGCAGAAACAGGAAAGAATAGCTCAGCACCTCAGACCAGGGCTGTGGTCCAATCTCGTGATGTCTAATGTCTACTGTTGTTACATTTTAAGTCATTCTAAATTACTCCTAATAGTAGGAACTATGTTCACTCATTTTGGTAATTTGTCCTTTGCCTTCTTGACAAAGTATCTGACAGTATTCTGTCAGTGARGAATGTCTACTTTTCCTAACAACAAAAACAAAACGTGTTTGGGAATTGTATCTATACATCATTTAATTTTCAGTGGGACCTACATTATTGTATTTAATATTATGAACAATATTTGGTTCAGGCATTACTTCTAGGCGCCTTGCTAAAGCAAGCCACATACTCATGCACTGAGGCGCCCCTAACCCGCAGGGTAAGTCTCCTGTAGCTCAGAAATAGTCTTGTTGGAAATGAGGACGTTTTTACACCATTATGAGCACAGAAATAAGAGTGTAAAAATACCAAACAGTGACACTTGGTGGTCAGTTATGTAATTTGCACATTTCTCCCTGCTAGAATGCATAAAATGAAAAATGATCCTCAGTTTTTCTGTCATATTTAGTGGCTTGATTGATATGAATTATGAAAGTCTGCGCTTTCCTAGCACCTTTCAAAAGCTTTAGCATCATCAGCTAAGCCTCATGATGTTCTGTGGGGCTCTATATTTACATATATTTACATTTTTCAGCCTGAAATTAATCAATTACTGAAATTCATGTAGTAAGTTATTAAAGACACATCCTTTCACAATCTCTTCCATTCTCCTGTCTCCAACTTCCTTTTGAATCAAGTTCTACCTATATTGGAAGTTTTTATATTTTACTGAAAAGGTTTTGGCCTATTTAGAAGTTCTCACAGGCAAATAAATGTTACTCTGCATAACAGAACTTGTGAAAAAAAAAAAAAAAAAACCACAGTATGTACTCACATTATTTAACTGACTGAAAAGTATTATCAGTCTTTTACTTGTTCCGCCCAGGTAAATATTTTGTGATTGCACAAGAGCCATAACAAGGTTCCAAAAACTACAGGTCACTGACACTCAGCACCGACAATAAAACCAGTCTTGTGATTAGTGCTGTGCCCTCTAGGCCCAACAGATAGCTGAAAAATTAACAAAGAGCAGGGAATGGTACAGACGTACAGAGAAAACCCTACCATGATCTGCAAAGTAGCTATTGATTTGGGCTTCATTGCTTCTGAGAGAAACAGCTTGAGGAGACTAAAAAAAGATGTAAAAGGACAGTTGTGGTGTGTGAAATAGCACTGAAGTAGCTGATCATTTCACAAACCTACAGGTCTACAGCTTCATTTTTGGCGAAGGGAAGTACTATTTGGTGTTTTACACAGGGAAAAATAGGAAGAGAAAGGTCTCCCTGTATTGCAGTTAGTCTAATAGGCTTGAGGAAGATCCCACTGTATTTTCTGCGAAGATGCTCTACGAGACTTGCCACGTCAGCTAGGGGAGGACGTGGGTCAAGCTGTGTTGTCTACACCTCCCTGCGGAATGAGTAACACACAGCCTGAAACCAGCCCAAGGTTAGTCCATGCTCCCCTAGCTGTGCGTATCTGCATAGATCCAAAGATCGAATAAACATATGTGTCAAGTTCTTGAATGTAAGGAGTTTGCTAGCAGAAAAAGGGCTACAATTGCCATGTTCTTTTACTCCTATGATTTTCCAAAACCACACTGGAAAACATGCAAAACATAGAAAGAACCAGTTTCTCAGAAAAAATAACGATTGCTTTTTAATTAACAGTGACATTAACTTTTTGTAAAATATAAAACTATATTTTGCTTTAAAAATACCAATGTTTTCCCAACAAAACTCTTTTATAGGTTCGTTCCTTACAATACCATTTGACTGTGGTTTGTATGATGTGAATGATGGGGAAGTCATGCAAGGCTCGAGCTCTCTCAAACAAAACAGGCCTCTATGACAAAACGGGCCTCTGATGACATGATGAAARGCACAAAACATTTACTTAGGAGTTGGACCTGCAGATTTGGAAATGTGGGCCATGCACTTAGATAGAAATACTTTCATCCCTTGAGGCCTTTCCTGGAAGTCATTCAACTATTACAACTTTTATTTTTAATAGATTAATATTTAAGCTAGTGGGATTGCTGGAATACTTGAGACATTTATGCTCTTCGTTATACTTTTCTTAGGACATCTTAGCTCTAAAAATTCTCTTTGACCCCCATAGACTTCTGGTTGTAAGAAATAGTAAGTCCTATCATTAGAACTATGAGGGCATTTCTAGTCTGTTTTCGGAATGAATTCAGTTTTGTCTGCAGACATTTCTGGGGCCCTTGGATTGCAGAATATCAGTTACGGTTATTACAGTACATATTATTACAGTACATATTATATAGTGAGTGTGCTTATAGAATATAAATGCATTTCCACCTTTTCTATAGACTAACAAAAGAAAAAGGGAAAATATCTTTACAAATGTTAATTAATGTTTATCATATGTCATGAAAGCGGGTATTGCTAAACTGAAACAKATGTTACATTCATAACAATATTGCCAACATGACCTATGTGGATCATTTTTTATTACAATGAATATTAAAGTGAGAAGTAGRAATACTTGGCTAATCTCAGGCCAAAGACAAAGCAGACCCAGAAATGGGTCTAATTTTAGGAGTGCCTCTGGCCAGTCCACTATCTCTAAAATCTCCTGAAGAATTTCAGGGCCAAAAAAGGAAAAAAAAAAAAAAAGAAAAAAAAAGGGAGACAAGACAGATCTGCATTAGAATTATCTTATATGGTCACTCCTTGAATAACTGGAAAAGATGATTGCAGAGAATGATGGATTGTCTCTGCTTTAGTATATTATAATTCCCTGTCCAGGGAGGCAGGGGGAAAAAAAAAAAAAAAAGATGGAATAATGGCACAGAGCCAGAAGTCCTGTTAGACCATTAAATTTCTTAAAAAGCTATAGAGGAAAGAAAATAAGTCAAAGGTGGACAACTAAGTAGACACACACACACACACGCACACACACACACAAATATATATATATAAAAGTACCCAAACCAGATCTTTGCAATTGCACTTTTTGACTCCTGGAAAATAATTGTTTTAGGAATAATCTACCTGGACTACCCCAGTAAAGCATCTCAGATCAAGGACACTTAGGAATAGTGACCTTAGCAGGATAAAATATTACATGTCCACTCTATCTTTGCTTTCCAGCATGACCTCGCTTTTTCACTGTAACCTTCCTTCCTAGTCTGCCCTCTCTGCCTCAGCTGTTTCCCTAACATTTGTCAATCTCATATCTTTGCTTTTCTATTTCGGGCTTTTTGTTTACTATCTCRGAGATATCTGTATTTCTATTTTGATACTCAATCTATTTTTTTTTTCAGTGAGCAAGGTCACAAGTGAGAATGGTCTTGGCTGACATTACTTGACACCACAGAACTGTTTACACTGTCATGGGAGCAGTACTGGGCTTTTCCAGTACACGTGCATTACAGTTCTGATACCACTTCAGTTTGTTCCAGTGACAGGAAGATCAGTACTGGGATATGAAGTATGACAGAGACATATTTGTCACAAACAAATCCACRTCCTTGTTTCAAATCCTGTTTCCACAGGTATGTTGGAAAGGTAGTGTAATGCAGTGACTTCACGGGACTATAYAATGTTTGACACGTGCCTTTATGTCCCAAGAAGACCCTTTGTTGTGTAGGTCCTGATTCTGACAATATCTTTGCACATATGTAGTATCTTGTATTGGGTATTTCCAGTTTTCACTACAGTGCAGGTGTATGTTTTTWTAACATGAAGAAAATCACAAACTTGATTTTCAAAAAGAATTAGTCCCTTTAGATTGATTCTCTGCCAGGGACTGCTCTCCTGCATCTAGCTCTGCCTATGGAGAAGATGCTTTGAATTACAATGGTAAATGAGCAAAAAGAGGTTAAAAATGACATTAAAAAAAAAATTGAAACACAGTAGACTTGAGAGCAGAGTTTTAGTTCTACCTTGTCTGTTAAAGGCATGTGTCATTGCAAGAGGGAGAAAGCCCAATGTGTAAAGTACCCCACAAATAAAATGAACACATGAACCTGCAGGTTCATTTAATCTTTACATAAAGTCTATACTTCTTTTGCTGTTATTTTGCTATGGGAGTTTCATCTTTATGTTAAAAACAGTTCAAAAATTTTTTTTTTTATTTAGTATTAATCAAATGCTTGAGTGACCTAAGTAAAATGGGTTTAATGTGTTCAAACCATTTTCCACTAGCTAAATACTCCTGTCTAAGAATCGCAGTCATTACTAGGAATGACTGACAAGTTTGTTAGCAACTTTATCAGGTTGAGCAGAATAGGTGGAGGGAGGGAGGAGAGAATGAGTTATGCTCAGATTCTTTGGGAGTCTGCAAAGGGTTTCAGCAGAACACGGGGAAGCAGCCACACTAATGCTGTGTCACCTAGTCTGGCATCTTGGCAAGTAGTTAAATCACACTGCATGCATATTTGGATAAATAATAATGACATATATATATATGTGTGTGTGTGTGTGTGTGTGTGTGTGTAGCTCACTGGCATATCAGTATGCAAGAATATCCAGCACACAAGTCACACACAGTATTGAGTTTGTCGCCAATTTCTCAGTAACAAAGTGAAGAATGTTCCTTAGGGAGGGATGACAAACAAGGAACATTGTTTTCCTACATACTCCATCCAGTTGTTAGGCTTTGGAAAGTGCTTTTTTTAGCAGATTAGTGCTTCAGGAGGAACAGCCGGGGCATTATTTTTGTTCTGTTCCAATAGACAAAGAATAAATGTGAAGCATATATACCCATGAATTAATACTATATTGGCCCATTAGGTCTTGTGCTTAAATTATATAGTTCTCGTGATTAAGTGGACAATGTTAACCTCGTTCTGTGGTTAGGCAATGCCAAGGTATCACATGCGTCTGGCAGGTTTTGTGCCTGTTTCACAACACCCTTCAGTTAATCGCCTGTCTACACAATTGATAGGCTGTTACTATATCAGGCGATCAAAATCCTGCAGCCTGCCCTTGATCAAGTTAATATTTGAAAACAGCAATGTGATTTTTTATTAGCTTCAAAGATCTCTTCAATTACATTAAACATCTTTTTGAGGGATGACATTTATTTAGATTATTTGGAAAGAGAAGAAAGCGTTGGGTTTTGCCCCAGGAGTCATCTATTCCTTTACCGGACTTGCTGTGTTTGGGGAAAAGGTTTCTTTCGAAACCATAATTTAGAAAACCTAACAGACCCTTGACATTGGGCAACACAGTTAATAATTGACAAACACGTGTAGCCTGCCTTAATGAATGACTCYGCACCATAACACTGAGGGTTAGCCTAACTTCCTCAGCTCCTCTCACACTTTTCTGGAAAGAGCAATGGTAAGCCAGACTTTGTGTATGTCTCCTGAGCAAAGGTAGGAAGTATTCGTTAGAGTGACTGTGAATAAATAATTGATGTATTTACTCTTTTAATCATTAGAGTTACATTTGGAAAACTTGCATAAATCAATTCTTCCCGGCAAAATATGTACTTTTAGTTTACCTGTGATTAGATTTGGTATCTATTGTCAAACATTTAGTTGTCCAGTATGTCTTGGCTCCTCTTAGTTGCCCTGTAATTGAGATACAGAGCAATTGTCACAGGAATGTGATGGAGAGATAACGTGGTAGCATGCCTTCAGAACATTAAAACTCCAAAATGTTTTATTTCTAAATGGCAGGTGTTCATGGAAATAAATAAATAAGTGGTTGTTAGCTCTTTCATCTGCTAAGTATTACTTAAACTTTAATTCCTTCTCTTTAAACATGCTGCTGAGAATGGACTCTTCACTGAATGTTTTAAAAAAAACTTCTGCATGGTAAAAGTGGAAGCTGTAGTGAGCTGAGCGGCGTCTTGGAGACAAAGGTTTTACACCCAGGAGCTTCTGGCTCCATAAKCCCTGGGATCACTACTTCATGCCTTTCTTCTGCATGCAAGTATTAAAAATGCATCAAATCTAATGGCTTGGTTTTTCAGAGTCCCACTAGATGACCTTTCCAAAATGCTCAGCTTTCATTTTGAGCTGAAGTAAGTGTCCAGATTTTAAGAGATCTCAAGTTTCTTAAAAAAATCTGTCAAACTGTGAACTGATGGGTTTGAACAGCTTCAGAACCTGGCTCCTAGTTGGTGTTCTTTTGAAAATTTGACCCTAAAGCAGACAACTCCCGGGAAAGAAATATAAACATATAAATATAAATATAAACTGATAAAACTGATATAAATAGAAATATAAACTGATTCTAGAAAAATAAAAACATTTTTCTGTCAGGGTTACTATTTTTCTATCACTTTTTACCAGTCATCTAATTCAGGGACATGGCCTGGTGAAAGGTGACTGGACATATGAGTTGAATCTCTTGGACCATGCTGCTGCACCAATGTTTCTTACATGGATGAAGGCTACCCCTGCTGAAAACAGTTTAAGAGGTGACCATGCCTAGTCCTTAAAACTGATAGGCACTGAACACTATTTAGACAGCTTGGACTAAATAAATCAGAAATATGCACATAGTCCAATAAAATAAATGCAAAGTTTGTCATGTTTTCCTAAGTCTTCTTATGCAGGACAAGACTAAGTCACTGTTATCTTTGCAGAAGGTGACTCCAAATCTCCCCAAATAGCTTTACTCTTTTCAGAGTGACTGTATCAGGTCAAACTAGGACCATTTTGTCCTCTCTGCAGCAATGGATGCCTAAAAAATACAAAACAGGCAATTACACGATGCTTCCTCCAGAAGAATCTTCTGTCCTCTAGCTTTATGGTTCAGGAACTTCCGCAGACGGAGGTGCTACCTTTGCATTTAATGGTACTTAACGCCCTGCATACGTTGAATTCATAGCAATTTCTAGCATCCATTACAAACACATCCACTGCTTAAATATATTTGTAAAGAATTGCCCTTTCCTACTAAATCTGCCACCTCTTAGTTTGTGGATGCTGTTTGATTGTTGTACTAGTAGAGACAGCCAACAGCTGATCTTAGAGAGCCTTCTTGTTCTTCTCTATTATCTTTTAAAGATCTCCACCATTTCTGTCATTTCTTTTCCACCTGAAGAACCCTGTTTTACCCAGTGCCTCCTTGTACAGAAGCTGCCGGTTAGTTCATGTGGATGTCACAAATATTTAGTTAACATAAGCAGGATACTTGAAAAGAAAGAGTCTTATGCTTTTCCAGTGCTTTTCAGATTTTCCTAAAATTGCTCAACTTGTATAAATAATTTATCATGTGTAGCATTGACAGGAGTATGATACTTATCAATAAAAATAATTTGCACTAACTGATTAGCTATTAAGAAAATCTTAGAGCTGGCAGGGTTTCAAATGACCTACAGTACACAACCATGCAGGCTTCATTACTCTTAATGGAGATTAAACCTCCTAAGCCCTTAGACAACTTTGCAAATCATAATTTAAATGCAAAAGATGTATAAAATGTGTCTGTCCTCGCTGAACTACACGTTCATCCTCCTGGAGGGCAAACAGGAAGTTTGGTCTATTTAATCCCTTAGGAATGCCCTTCCTTCTCTTCCAAGTGCARTCATTTATGTGACAATAAAAATGTATCATCATGGCTAGAGTCTGATATCCTCTATAGCAGCATAAATCTCGAGCTGCATCACCACTTTATGTGGGCATAAATCTCGAGCAATTCAGAGGCTTTGGGGTCTGGCCATTGTTTGGCTGTAGCAGGGTTGCCACCAGCAGCAGCAGTTCTTCCAGTGACCGCTGTGTCCGTGATTTTACTCAGTCTGATGAATACCTACCAAAGGCCAAATATAAGCCTTCAGCTCTGCATATAAGATCATATTTTTTTTATTATTGTTATTATAAATGTATAATTGGGAATGAATCTATCCATCTATCCATGTCACCAGTACTCTCTTCTGTTTTTTCCAGTTGCTTTCAACTAACTTTATTATTATAAGCCTAGTGTTGAACCTAGATTTGTCTTTTTAAAAAATGCAGTTGTACTAAGGTACCTGATGAGAGGAAAGAGTATCTTGGACTGCCWGCACTTTGCAGAGTGACCCTGAGGGACACTGCAGGAAGCTCCAGACCGGTCTGTAGTGTTTTCCCACAGGAACATCCTGGGCTCTATAACAACTTTTGCTGGAACTTCYGCAGAAAACTGTGGTGCAACTTTCTGCAAGAAACCCAGGTGAACTCACCTGCACATGGATGAGCCTGGCCCTTTGTGCAGCTTCTGTGTGGCTCACCTGCCTTCTCAGGAGCACCCAGCCTAGTTCTTGCAAGTGTCTTTCCTGTTATCTCCCGCAAAAGCAGCTGAGATCTATAGGCATTTGAAACTGAAATCAGACTGAGGTTTACTGTGCAGATTAAATGTGGCCACTCGTAACAAGAAAACATCCATACTTGTCTGGCAATATTACAYTGTGAGAGCTGGAAATTCTCCCACCTTGCTTCATTCAATAAGTATCACAAGRAGATGAAGGATACTGCTTAATAGTAACAGATTTTCTTCATATTATGTATATATGCATACACACACACACATATATACATATGCATACACATATTCTTTATCTGGTGTCATTATTACAGGACTGTGGCCCTGTTCTTTGCCCTCTACATCAYAGACTTCTATCTTGAACTCAAATGCTTTTTAAGAGCAAAAATTGTYGATGTCTCAGCAGCAACTGGCAGTCAGCTGAGAGGCTTCCAGCCTCCCTGTGTGGCAGCTAACCTCAGTAGCCTGGGGTGATGCCGTGCAGCAACACAGCAAYATCCAAATTTCCACTTTTCTAAATAGCACAAACTCTATTTCTATAGGTTTGCTCATGTAAGTCAGCAAAAGATGAGTCACCCAGAAAGAAAGCTGTAATCATTTGTCCCTTAGGAATCATATAGTGAGTTAATTATTGTACATCACTTTCTAATACAAAATACACAAGCAGTTTTCACTTGTTGAGATTGCAGAGGGCAAGGGAGCTTTTCATAATTTCCAACTGTTATGGTCTGGGAATGCTGGGTTTCTCCTGAGTATCTATTACATAATTGGAAACACATTTGGTTCCATTTGTTGTATGAGACAAAGCTAAAGAAATGTGTGCTATTACTCTGGGAAAAGAAAAAAAAGATATATAATGATCTTATACAATATATGCAGGTTTTGCAGACACAGTGGTTGTCTTTTCCAAACTGCTACCGTTTACATCAGTTGAAATTATGCCTTTTGGGCTCTGCAGAGACCTCATCAGTACTGCCTGGGAAGTCAAAATACAGGAATGTGAAATGCCATTTGTATTTTGAGTAACGTTATGGCAAAAGCCATTTACCAGGAGGTCATTTATCAGTGTGTTGAACTTGAATRTGCACTTTGTAATATTTTATTTATTCACATTCAATACTCCGAGCTTCACAAGCAATAGCTTTCCACAAGCTATTGCATGACTGTGAGCATTGCAGGTCATCAAAACAATTTTATCAGTGCAGAGAGGKGGAAATCTGAAAAAAAAAAAAAAAACATGTAGCACCTCCAGCATCTAAATTACTGGGTATCAGAACCACATATAACTATAACTTCACGAACAGCAAAGGAGAAAGACTGTTTCCAGTAGTTATGACCTTTTGTTTTTCAACCTCCAGGTCTTGTTTACAGAACCTCATTACAGGGATATTTTAAGCATGGCTGTGGCAAGAGATACAAGCTTTCATGGTCATTTGTTTGTCAGACCTGCATGTCAACATCTCTTTTTTTCTTGGAATCATTACACTAGAAAAAGTAATTAAATTTAAAAAATCTTTTTCTGCGGTCACCCAAACGTCAATCTTCAGAGTCATTCTGGATTTACCAATATATGACATGCAAAATCTAAAATCTATTCAATTTTCTCTTTATGAGAACATCTATAAGTAGGCCAAATGCAGAGAAGTGCATTCATTGATCCATCAGGAAGGTGGGTGCCTTCCTCCTTTGAAAGACAAACGAGCTTCTTGTCACTTGCCTTCTTGGGCCACAAGAGACAGAAGTGCACAGTGATACTGTAATTTCAAAGTATGAGGTCAGCATTATCTGAAGACCTTATTTCAGTAATTGAAAAAATGCCTACTACACATAMTGTTGATCCTCTGTGTTCAAAAAGGTGTGTAAATTCACCATTTTTTAATGAAAGTGAAAAATGAAACTGGAGTTGACATTGGTCTCCTTTGAACCTCTCTCAACACGCAGAGGAAGCGGAGGACAGTTAGCATTGTAAACGTYCAAGAAATGGCCTTAAAGCAGATGATCTTCTTTGGAAGCTCCCTTCCAATTTCAGAAGAGCTCCTTTGTTTCTGGGACTAATACAAAAAAATGAAATAACTTTATATCCAGAAGGAAAGGACACTAACCATATAATTATTAGACTTTCTTCAAAAACTTATTATGGTTATGGCAATGGAATAATGGTCAGGTATAAATTTCTCCATCCTATGCTAAGACAAAATGCTCGAACAACATATATCCTTCAGCCTTGCCATTGGCAGGTAGACTACTCCAGATATAAGTACACACACCTTGGATTTCAAAATGTCTTTCAAGACTGACCAAACTCCTAACTTCATGCTCTAAAATAGTTATTTTTAATTACAGACCTTCCTAAGCAAAGGAATGGGGTGTTTGAAAGCAGGCTTTTTATTTAAGTAAAGGAGACTTTTTGCTACAGTCTATGATTTTGCTGAGCTAACTATTAGTTACACATCAATCGTATTTGGTTTCTGTGAATCTCTGCTATTCATAGTACATTATTATTAATAATCTATGTCAATTCAAAATACTAATTTACTAAAGAACCTGTACTGCTACTCTTCTAGGAATCTCTTCAAATTTGGCAACCTTGTAATCACAGCGACTTCAGCTGCCCAATCTGTCTGCAAACAGCTACTTGCCCAGTAGAAACCAACTGTGGACATCTATTCTGTGGTAAGATTTCTAGATTCACTACAATGATTATACTGGCTGCTCAGTCTTCTTACAGAGTTCTCAGGTTCTASAGACACAACAGTCCAAGCCTTTGCCCTGGAATCAACGTAAGTTCTGCCACCAAAAACTGGAGAAGTCCTAACTTTAAATCAGTAAAAAAAAATAGTAACAATATTTTTATGTACACATTGATTTCACATTTACAAGGTGCTCAAGAGCTTTTGAAATGCTCAGGAAGTCTCAAGAGAAGCAGAGAGCAAATCATCTCACTGCTAAAGTACAGCAGAAACTCACAGAATGGGAAAAAGGTCTATAAAAACACACAGTATATTCAGTTATGTGAAAACCTTTGCTACAGAAATTAACAGTCTTRCAATTGTACAATTTGTGACTGTAAAAGCTCAAGATATAACAATGTCTTATCTTCTAGCATGAACTCACTCCCAMGCAGCCAGCTTATCTTTCTGTATATCAGTACTGAGCAGCATAAAACCCCAGCTGTCCCGTAAAATCGGTTCTGGCTCCATGATGTACTCTGCAGGCTTGCTCCTGTGTGAAAGCGTTGCATAAAATATAGCAGAGGTAATCTAGAGAAATAAGGCATAATTGCTGTATTTTATAGTACTGCAAAAGAATTCTAAATGAAAATTTAGGGGACATTACACACTATGCTATTAGAAAAGTGAGTTTTAGTCATATATATGACTTTTTAAAAATATGTTTAGCTTTTTTTTTGAAGTAAATTGTTGTAGTCATATGGAGAAAATATGCTTGAAGGCATCATGATGCACGCTCAGTAACTCTGCAGCATCTGTCCTAGCAGGAAACWGTCAAGTTTGGATTTAGACACATTGTTGGGGGAAACACTGTGAAAGTCTTTTTTTTGAGGCTGCCTGCACTGTGATCTCCTGGCCTCATCCAATGCAACTAAATTCAGTGGATAATTTAAGTAAACCCTTAATTCTGTAGATCCATGCATCTGCTAAATGCCTTGTTTGAGGCTACTAAGGAATACAGTTAGGATAAAAAAAAAATGTTAAATGGAAATCAAGGATGGYGCACAAAATAGTTAAGTATATTCTATTTCTAAAGGTGATCTCAGGATTTTTAAGGCTCACATTCTGTACCACTGGAGTCAGTGGGAGCTTTGCAGCTGCTTCCGAAGGCAGCAGGATAAGATCACTAGGATGCCTGAGCAGAATTTAATTTTCTGTCAGACCTCTGACACATCCTGCAGTGAAGCAGGCGTGCTTTACAACCTCACTGCCCCAGTTTCTTGCCACGTCCCTTGCTGAAGGCCTTTGTCTCCAAAAGAGAGGTGACAGAAGAGAACCAGTTTTATGATCCGATGAGGCAGAAGCTGCYGGTGAAGGTACCTTAGTGCAGCCTGAGATCAGCGATGTCTGACAGAGGGGCAGGGAGACGGCTGGAGGCAGTACCATCTGACACTGCAACAGCAAGACACATCAAAAGATAGTGGGCAGAACCATGAAGCTCCTTTCCGCTGTTCTGGGATTTTAGAGATTTAAAGCAAATGTAAGCTCTATTCATAAGCCATTTACACTTTTTTCACCATMTAAGACTATAATTAAAAGGCATGGGCATAAATGAGTGCAAGGAATTATGCTGTTACTGCTGTTGCAAGAAACATGCATTTTTGTTTTTTAGAAAGTGCCATTTTGGTCTAGATTGACATGACGCTCACTCAGAAGAACTCCCTCAATGCTGCCACTATCCCATCCTGTGAAACCACGGCAAATCAATGAACCACCACTTTGATGTAGGGATCGCCAGCCACATGAGTAACATCATATAAACGTTTCAGGATGTTTCAGGTTTTCATGCACATAACCATTTTTTAGCATGCTCATATATGCAGATGGGATGCTTTCAATATAACTCATTCCAGAAGAGAACATTTCATAAGGCCTCAAAACATGTTTCAAATAATATCATAGAAGTTATAGTTTCAAATACAAAGATAGACATAACAACAAAGATCATTACCTCTCTCCTTTCTCTGGCAAGATTTAATTTTCCCTTTTCCATCTGCGAATAAGGCATAATGGGCTTCGTTTTTATAACATCTAGACACCTGCAGAGAAATACCAAGTACAAGCTTTGTATATTGTTATCATGAGCTCATTATATTTAATTATGGTTTATTTTCCCCCAAGTACATTGGCATTTGCGCTCTGAAGCATAGATTCCAGTGCAGTGCATTATGCATGTCAAGATGGTATTTATACAGTAGAAGCAGTCTTTGTAACATGTCTGTTTTTCATGTCTTAAACCAATAAAACGTTACACTGAGCTTATCAAAACCATTCTGCATAGATCTAAGTCTGTTGCGACTGAAATTAGTAATAAAACTTTCCTGGATGCCCTCCGGAACCGAGCTAGGGCAATGCTGCGTACGCCTAATAAATTCCACTTCGGTAAAAGTTTTATTTAGAAAATGTGGTCAACCCAGAGCTTTTAAAGAAGATTAATGTGGACTTATAAAAAATGTCTGATTTTATTATTGGTAGTAACTCATACAGTTTGTCCTGAAGTTTTCCTTTTCAGCTTCAGTTTGAACCATATGTTCAGGAAGTTCAAGTGAAAAGTGATCCTGGAGCAATATTATTTTTTTCTAATTAACTATGACCACAGAGGTATTTTAGACAAACCTATGGACTCCCTCAGAAAGCTGTGTAGCAAGCTAGATTAAAACAGGATTTTGTCTATTTTATGAAAAATGCATTGAAGTACAAATGGGTCAACTTCAGAGGAGTCCAGCCTTCCTGTTCTACTGAACAAATGATTCTGCACGTAGTGAATTTTAATTTCTACTGGCTGCTTTTTTAAAGCCCTTGAAGAACTAAAGGATCCATTATTATCCCCTTGTCTTCCCTTGTGCCTAYGCACAATACACCACATTGATCATGGTACAGGATCTGGACCTAGATAGGCAGAGCAGTTCTGAAGTCAGGCATGATGTTTGTCCAATGCAAAAGTTCAAGGAAAACCTTAGAGTCGGCTGCCAGGCTGAGTTTATACATCTCACATGGAGATTTTGATATACACAGTCATGTGCCCAAACAACTGTTCTGTATGTGCAAACAGAAGAGCAGAGGCATAAAGAAAAACCCTGCACTCCACTGAAAACAAAAGCAAGCAGCATTGCTCCAACAGGGAGGGCGAGGCTCATCAAAATGTCTGGAGGCCAAACTTAACATCTCTCTTTTAGAGAACCTAATTGAAAATGTCATTACCATTTATATACTTGATTCAAACACATTGTTTCTCTAATATCCACTTTTCAGTGACAATGGGCRAAGAATGGCTGGGTGCAGAAAACCCTGCACAGAGGGCTCCTGAAGGCTTCTTGCTTACCAGGCCCCATTTGCTGGCCCTGGTTGTTTATAAGAACAAAGAGCAGAGTTCATTTCCATAGGACAGCTCCATCAGTGCACGGCAGTGCACTGCTCTGCTTCTGTTTTCGCTGGGATCCTTGTCAAATTTGATCAGGTTACATGTTAAGACWTTTTTTTCCCTTGACCTGTCACTGCACACTGCGAGCCCGGGAGCTGAAAGTCAAKCTGTGCTGCTTCTGATTAGATGCTATTTATGCTCTGCTGTATTTGCTGCTAATGCCAGCACTGACATTTGTGTACATCAGCCACTGCTGTCATTAACATGGGCAGCCTAATCTTAGTGCTGTGGACCCAAAACATGGAAGGGCACCTGTATTCCAGAGTGCTTCAACCACAGCCAAGAGAGCTTCAAGGAGAAGATGCTATCAAAAGGAATAAAAATATCAAAGTCTCCCTGGGGGTGCCTATGTATCTCTGTATATATCGGTGTAGAGGTACTATTTTTACACAGTCACTTCGCACAGAAAAAACACATTAAAATGGTAGCAAAAAAATTAAACTAATTTTACAGTCAGTTGTAGAAAGAGGGTCTATTAATTCTGAAAATTACCTTATATAAATTAAATACTTTTAAATGTGCTCCATATATCTTAATTTCATCTTTTTTTTTTTTTTTTTTTTTGAGGTCCCTGTCTTATCACATACTGGAAACATAGTCCCTGTTTAGGAGCTATAACCTGTCCTCTCTGCAGACAAAAGGTGAGAGTTCTCTCTCTTGTAGTCATCTGTGTTACAATAACTACTAGCTTTAACACTTACAGAYTAACTTTATCTATCATCTGATTTTCCATAGCATTTGATAACCCACTTAGACTTGAAAGACACTGAAGCCATTCACATTTATCACTTGGCACATGTCATATTAGGCAACTCTGTGAAATACTAAACAGGCCTCCAGCAACTTACTTCTGTATAGCTCATTAACTCTCCAGCATAATACACCATAAAAAAACTATACAGAGTTTCTTAATCTCATCTGACCCATGCCAAAGGCTGCCTGATTTATTGGAAGATTGCATGCAGGCTGTAAAAGAAATCTGCATTAGTAAATATTCTTGCTCTAATGGAACTACTGACTTGAGACAAAGATCAGCCAGACAGGGAGAATATGGACAGCCATGTACTACAGAATAATATCCTTAATATATTAAAATATACAGTGCTAATGTTTATCTTCTCTTATGAAGGTGATTCTTCTGGATAATATCTCTTGTGGAAAACAACAAGATAAACCAACTAAACAAATTGTGCATGACATTAGAAATTACAACAAGCGCTTCTCAGGGCAGCCTCGACCTGTAAGTGCTTCTAATTCCTTCCACATGTACCTAGTTGAGCTGTATAACACATAGTGTATTGAAAAAGATGCAGCAATGAAAAAGGAATCTGTATAAATATGTGGATTACCTCTATATGCCACCACTTGTTTGTGGTGCCCTAGGAAAGGCCTTACCAACCTCTACTGGATTCAGCATCTTTCCATAAAAACGCTTCTTGGATTTCCTAGCTTGAAGCGGTCATTTTGCAGCCATCCTGGCAGGGAAGAGAAAGCAGGGTGAGATGAAACAGGTGGTAAAGCACAACTAGAGATGTCAGCCTGAGGCTTTCAAATCAGAGTTCAGATTTGAGCTCTAGGATTTTAATCTGCCCCTAAAATTTTGGTGCCAATTCATTGCCAAAGGTGAGCAGTCCAGGCAGGCTCCGTACTTTATTACAGCTGGAATCCCAGCTGGTACAAAGACATGACAGGCAGTGGAAGGGATGTGCAAGACGAGGGGGCTGAGGCTGCAAGTGAGGCCTGTTCTTGACAGCATGTAGAACAGCACCACAGCAAGAGCCCTTTTCTGTCACATCCTGGTAAGGAGCCTGAAAAGGACCACRGAGCTTGCTTTAATCCATGGCACTGTGAAGGGCAATGTTATTTTTTAACCCAATAAACTAGCATTAGGGAGGGGGAATAATCACTCAGTCCTATGGTTCCTGTCCACACTAAGCCAGGGCTTAAGGCCTCATTTTCAAGCATTCATAACCTGCACTTGATGCCAGACTTGAGAGAGGCATATGCTCAAACAGTTAAGTCCCAGTTTCCAAAAGTATTCAACATACATAATTCTTTCTTTTCAAAGTGCTAGGGGAATGGGGATTCCTTTTAGAAGTGTGTCTCTATATCCTGCAAAAAAATTAAACTGTAGGTGGACTTGGAGAGCACAGAAAGTTTTTATATTCAAGAGTTCTGATCTAAAAGTTCTTAGAGAATTGTTCAACATGAATTAGAATGTAATATACCATAACTCACCTGTATATTCAGTTTGCAGATTACCTTTATGACATGCCGTTACTCCTGACTGTTGTGTTGCGAGGAATCTTTACCTGGGATGGTCTCGTATGGATTTTTTTCCTAAGAGTTGCTGTTTGTGCTTTAGGGGCAATCATTTGCTTACCTTCTCCATTCAACACAATGCCTGGGCTTCTCTGCAGGATACTTGGAGCAGCTGATGACATGGTGGTAGTTTTCCTTCTTTTAATATGCATGATAAACATTGGCCAGCAAATTCTATCAGACAGGGTAGATATGGCAAGGTCTGCATCTCAGAGCATGCTACTGGAATCCTGACTCACATCCTGATCCCTCAGACTTCATCAAATGGTGAGGGGCTTCGCCTTGGTTTGTGGCAGCATGTGATGGGTTTGTCATTCTGCTGCAGACAAGGGCTGAAGCAGGACTCGAGATGCTGGGCATGGCCAGGTGATCCAGYGTGCATGTGCTTACAAGGCTGGGTTTATATGTAACTACATTTGCTCGTTCATGCTGGACTTCTCTACTTCTATTCATTTTGAGAAGTTAGCAAAACATAGAATTTGCTAAATCTTGTATGATGCAGGCTATGTTAGATAATACCTCTGCAAATTCCTGTATTGGCACTTTGTGCAATCATAGTTACTTATATATCCATTGCAAAACAGATTTCTACAGCTCTGTATCAAGTAGAGGCCATATTCCAAAACAGACAGCATGAAACTCTCAGAAACACTTGCTTGAAACAAAAATGCAATTATAAAGTGTAAGCATTACAAGGGGAGAACAAGCAGTGTGAACAGATCCTTGTGTACCACTTTCATAAATGCCTCTGCAAGGTACGCAGCTTCCCTGAACTCTGTGCATCTAAGTTTTAACGAAGTCAACATGACAGGTTGTTTCCTCTGTAGACTTTGCACGCTCCTTGTGACTTCCTTGTTACGGCATGATACCAGTTCAGCCGGAGAGATCAAAGTCAAATTTGTGGTGATGATATAAATTGCAGGAAGTTTATGGAAAGTTTGCTAACATTGATCTGCAAAGAGATTAAAAGACTGGTGCAATACCAGTCAATGTTGTATATCTGTCCCTGTATAACCTGTACATTTGCTATGTGCTTGGGAGTCAGTGGACTTCATTTTTACATATTAGTTGTATATAAATATGTGTATAAGATAGATATACTAAAATATATGAGTATTTATTGTTCTCAATACACTGCTCTCCAACTGTTCTTTCTTTCTGTGTATTTTCAATTGATATTTTTTATTGTACTTTTCAATTGTATGCTGTGATGTACCATGATGTTGCAGGAGTTTTCTCTTTTTGTTATGATGTTTCTTCATTTTATTCCCATCAGCTGGCATTGTTTTTAATTATGTCCATGAACTTGTAAAGCTGTTTCTCCTAACAATGGGTACTTTGGAAATGGCAACAATTGCTTTTCCATGAACTATGAGGCAGGAAGTGCATTGTTTCTTTAAAAAACTTAACAGATGTTTTTGACTGCTAGCATAAAAATAAAAATAAACCACTATTTTCCAAATTCTTTAAGTGCAGTTTTGTTATTGTGTAACTTCTGTTTGCATTTAGTTGGAGTTATAGCCTATGCCATTGCTAAAGACTGGAATTTCTATCAAGTTAAGTGTATAAAGATGGAGCCCATTTTTATGAATACTAACTCCATGTATGTGGACTGTAGGTTGTTTCTTTTGCATAATAAGGGCTCACTGAGAGGATGGAGGATTGCAGGTTAAGAAATTAGGGGCTCTCATTAACGATTTAAGGCAGAGTTACAACTGATTTATGTGTGCTTTTGTGCTCTGTCGCCTGGTTCTTCCTCTCTTCCCTCAGGGCCCTTGATTTTGCGTTTTAAACAGAGTATTATCTTCCAGTACTAACTCACAGCCAAATGGCGGAGAGAATTTGTGAGAAGATCTCTCTAAAGGCGTGGGCAGGATTCAGATCTCGCAGGATCAAAACAATTTGGGCTCTCTGAGGGAAACATTTTTCCTGTAGACAACCAAAGCATCCAAATTCTCTGTTCCCACGGGTCAGTCATGCCCCGATCTGGAGGGCGACACTGACACCATCCGTGTCAGCCTTCAAAATCATCTGAGAACAAAGCAAGGCCTCTGCTGTGGATCACTGGGAGGTTTCTGAGCACTGACAAATGCTGGTGTAAGGCAGGAAAACCTGCGTTCTGTCCCCCTGTGTTCCCTGTTGCCGCCCCGTTCAGCGCAGTGGGAAYGGACGCAGCGAGTGGGGCTCTCCCAGCAGCAGAGGGCAGGATGGARGGAATGCACCTGCACTGGGAGCCTATTTTCAGCGCCCGCGCCTGGGCAGCATCATCTTACAGGATCGACGGTGGCCTGTTTCGCATCTGCACCGTGATTAACGTGCACGCAGACCTAGTTACCTGCAAAAGCCAAAACGGCTCCATGTTTTGACATAAAAATGACTGCTCTGCAAGAATGGAGACAGAAGAAATGAAGTAGGAAGCAGGAAAAAAAAAAAAGGAAAACAGAGAGAAAAACGTTTCTCAGCTGCAAAAGCAATTCYGGAGTATCACCCACCAAAAAGTACTATAATCATAGTTTAAAAGAAATAATTATAATGGAAATCACACCTTGGTCTTAACGACAGCACAGCTAGAATTTAAAGGCCCATCCGCAGGGCAACCAAYGGTTATCTGTGAAAAGCGAGGGGAAGGGGAGCGCTTCCCTAGGGGCTGCAGCCACCGGCCACGTTACCTCTTCTGCAGCTCCTGCTTGTGGCCACACTCCGAGCAGGGACACGGGGCCGCCAGCAGCTGCCCTTGCTTTGCCTTCTCTGCCTGGGGTAAATAAATGATTATTCTTTTCTCCCGCTCTACAGGGATCGCAGAGAGAAAACAGCCCGTGCCTCACATTGAAATGAGAACATTTTATTTTTAATCAAAAACAAATCCGTACATTTTTAATGATAAAAGTATATCTTCGCAGTGGCAACACAGTGAGTAGAAATTACCTCTGTCTAAAGCACCTGGAAACCTGTCCCCCACAGCGCTCCCAGACTCCGCAGCCCGGTTAGAGGCTTTGCATGATCGAGCGATACTCCCGCTGATGCTCCACAAGTTTGAGAAACACTCGGTACTTCTTGTCGTAAAACCTGCGCGAGGAAGAGATTTGCGGCTGGAGCGGTGCCCTGACACAGCTCCGCTCTGCGGCCTGGGCGCCGGAGCCGCGCGGGGCGGGAGCGGGGAGAGCGGCGGGGCCCCTCGCGAGGGACCGGCCGGGCGTTTCGGGCGGTTCGGGGCTCCCCGCGCCGCCCGGAGCGCGATCCCGCTGCAGCGCCGCGCCGCGCCGCCGGGTGGCGCCCAAGGGCCGCGCGGGGACCGCGTCCGGCACCGGCACCGGGAGCGGGAGCGCGGCCCTCGGGCCCGGGCCTGGCACCGGGAGCGGGTGCGCGGTGCCCAGGCCGCACCGCGGCGCCGCCGGGCCCGGGCCTGGCACCGGCACCGGGAGTGCGGCCAGGCCGGGAGCGCCGTGCCCGGGCCGCATCGCGCCGCCGTGTCCGCGCCTGACGCGGGCCGCGCACGTCAACGTCGCCGCGAGTGACGCGGGGACGAAGCCCGCGTGCGGGCAGCGCCGCCAGCCTCCTTCCATCCACGCCTGTCCCGGCCTTCCCCTGCCAAGGGACACCGGGGGTTCGGGGAGAGATGAATGGCTGCCCCCCCAGCCCTTAAAACTGGGAATCAACATCCCTGCTTTCCATCAGGGTTGGAAAACGCCAGGCCGTGACTTAGTTTTGGGTACATACTCACAGGTGAAGGCGGCAAACTGGGGCTCACCTTTTGTGCCCGTGGTTTGGCTGCACAACTCTCCCGATTTTTCCCATTTTCACCATGGCCTCCTAGTAAAACACAAACACAAAATGGGAGAAGTCTGTTTTGGTTTAAAATGCTTTTTGACAAGAACAGCATGTTGCAAAACCAATCGGAACATTACTGATGTGTTTTGTTTCGGCTGAGCGGGCCAGATGGCACGAAATATGCTCAGAGCTGCTGCAGTTCATGAGAACCAAGCAGCGCAGAGCTCGCAGCAAACCCAAATCTGCGCCTCCCGCTTCCTGGGAGGCTGAGGCACAACAGACCTATCTTCTRTTATTTACACTAACCAAAGGAAATGTTAAACACTACATCCCCAGAGGGGTGATTTCTCAAATAAAATGGTATTTTACATGAGACCCCATAGTTGTTTTCCTAAAGCATCAATTCCCTACAGCAAGGAGAGGGCTCRAGTGATCTCCAGAAGCTCAATGTAACTTGTGAAGTTCTGCTCTGCAGCTCTCYGAGCGCCTCATGTCCCAGTACAAAGGTGTGGGAAACAGAGCTTGATCCTACTCCGCTTTTGGCCAAAATGAAGCCAGACCAAGGGATCCTGTAGAATCCCCTGCACAAGGATTCTCTGGGACAGGGTTGCTTGTGGAAGGGAGACCAAGGAGTTTGATTCTCTGCCTGATCTCTGTGAGATTGGGATTTTCTAGGGATTCTCCTAAGCAATCCCACTGGAATGAACCACTAATCACCAATGTTAGTAGAGGATAAAACTTAAGCTTTCAGGCAAGGGTGAAGGCAGCAGGCTCACACTGCTTGTAGTTGAAGTTAGTTCACAAGAAGCATTTGAGCAACAGCTTTCAGATGTAGCAATGTTAAATATATTATGACAAGATTCAAGTATCTGTGTCTCACTAAACCTACATCGGCCTTTATACTTTCTAAGGAGGTTCTTAGATCTATTTTAATATTAGCACCTAAAGCGTAACATGATGAGAACATCAGGATGACTCTGAAAGAACAAGCTGCTCCTGCTGGAAGCCATCTAGTCAAATATTACRGCTAGGTTTTTTAACGGGTTGGATGATTTTATAGTCTGTAATATCTGCTGTAGTAAAAACTCTGTAAAAACTCCAGTAATCCAGCATTTTTATAGTTGAGGATCAAACAGGGCACTACAACGTACGTGAGCAATGTTAGCACAATTTCACCACCCCAGAAGAGGGTGCCCATCTAAATGTGTTTAACTACAGTGTGTAAAACGTATTTTTTTACATTTTTCTACTCCAGAGGGTAAGTCCTAGATGAAATCCTGGCTCTACCAAAGTAAAAAATGCTGACTGATGCCAGCACAGTCAGGATTTTATTCTTATTAATAAATTCTGATAAAGCAGCAGAGAGGCATTTCTGGGTATTCATATGCTCAATACCAYTTTAGATGTGCAAAAGCTGATTGCACTCTTGATTTCCTAAGAAACACCCTTGAAATAACACTTGTAGTGAGATAGCGTGTTCCCTTCTCGGGGACATGTGAGCTGGCTGGCAGAGAAATCCTGCACACCGGCCAGATGAAAATACTGACACRGAAAGGCTGATGTCTTTCCTGGGAAGAGAAATGACCCTTTATTCCCTGCTCTTTAACAGGTGATGCTCACTCCGGCGTGGTTCTTGCCTACAATAGTCTTAGCTTTCACAMCCCCCTTTCATTGCTATCCGGATAYGGAGGCTGCCCACAAAATTAATGAACGTGGATGGAGGGAAAAAAGCCCTGCCCGGGCTCCCACGTGTGTGTCCTCGGACACCCCGGCCATCGTCACATGAGCGAAGGCCCAACCACGGAGGTCCTCAAAGAAAGGTTTGTTCTTAAAAATCTCATCAAAAACWGCAAGCAGGGCCCGGCTGCTGCTGCCGCTTCACCCCGCGATCCATTCCTAGCACATTTTCATAGGCACAGACCAGGAGGAAGCTGCCAAAACTGTCTTTCTGATTTAGCAGGTAAATACATTTATATTTTTAAGTGTATGTAGGTCTTTGAGAATCCCACCGTTACGCTMTCCCATCATGGCAATATGGTGCAACATATTGAAGAGGCAGCAATTTTCAATAACATGCTCACAGTAGGTTGCTCAAAATATCCTAAGTGAATTCCTCCTTTAATTTGCCTTTTTCTCTTTAAGTCAACTTGGCCATTGTTAGCCTGAAACAAATAGTCTGCTCCCAGAGGACAGGCTGCTCAACTATTTTCTGGGGACAAAAAGGAACAAAACACTGAAAATATGAATTTATAATGAAATAAGGAACAAAGGGGCATTAGAATCACGTTACTGAATCAGATCAACCTTCTGCACTATTCTGTCTGCAACAGAGCCTTAAATATAGCCAAGTGATAATACTGCTGTTCAGAAATAGCTTTTTTGAGGGTTGACATCCAAATCCATAATTCCAGCCACCAAGAACTTCACAATCTTAATTTGAATGACGCTCTATCTTCTTTGTTTGCCAGTCTAGACAGCACAATGAATACAGTGATTTAAACACAATGAATTCTCTCTTAAAACAAAATATTTTGTAAAATTGCTTTTTAATCATTTCTTTTCTCTCTTTCTATAAAGGCTGGGCTATAAATAAACCCTGAAAGTTCGCATTTGATCATTTCTAAAGCCTGGGCAAGAGGCAAGTTGAAGGGTTTACAGAGAAAAAAAGAGAGGCACTGTGGAGCGGGCATAAAAAGCAGCATTCATGATTCCTAACCTTTTGTCAGAGTGTGAAAGCTGTGACAGATACAAGGCAGTAAACACTCTGCTCACCATGGGGAGCGTCGGCAGAGCGGGATCACCCTTCCCAGGACAGCAGGCAAGAGCCCCAGGAGCCAAATTCTCCAAGACCCACCAGCATTTCCAGACAAGGTGGCACTCCGCTGGTGGGAGGATGACCGAGATGGGCAGCTCRCTTTTCATCTGGAGCAATTCAGTTGTCACGAGTGGCTGAACTCATCTCTTCAGCAGGATCTGGGGCTGAGGATGATTCAAGACACCACTGCAGCCTCAACAGAAACATCTCCCAATAATGCTGTGGCCACCACAGCTCCTCCCTGCAGTGCCAGGTCTTTCCAGAGCTTCCACACCTGTAGATGGACCTTTGTCCATGTATAAAGGAAATAAAGTTTTGAACACTACAGGACAGCTGCAGTGCAGCGAGGTGCTCTGGCACGTCAGGGAAGGCATGGCAGGCTGACCTTAGGAGCCCACAGGAGGTGCCTCCAACGGCTGTCTTCAAATGGAGCACCCAGAGCCTCATCCTGCCCAACTCACAGGAAGAGCCCATCTCATGGACTTAAGATGGCTCAATTTTCCCCCAAATTAATGGCATGCAGGCTCTTAAAAACATACATCAGATGAGAAATCAGATTTATGTACATCAGCTGTAAGTCTGAGATAAACAGAAGAAAGAAAAATTCCCTTGAAATTAGTGAGTTAGGAACGTCAGTCCCCTTCGGGATTTGGGCTTTTGCCATTATGATATTTAGATACTTAAAAAAATAATGTATCCAGAGTTAAACATAAGGCATCTGGGCACCAGAGCAATTTCCCAGATGGGTTCTCCCCACTTACTCATTTCAGTAATCCCAAGAAACGTCAGGAGCTTTAACCAGTATGGCTATTAACAGTAAAAACAAATATCTATCATCCGAAGTGTTACTGTACAGTTTCAGTGGCTGAACACATTTGGCCTGCACATATAGAAGGATATTAAAAGCTACCCAGTGGTATGGATGTAGCATGCTCTAATTACAACAGCAATGTGCCAACTACATGGAGGAAGGCTCCTTAGACAACATGAAAGCCAGGAGATTTCTCAAGTGCAAACTCAGTGTGTCTGCTGGGAGTGCTGCACCTTTACAGCTTCTCCAGTGACAGCCACATGGGTCTGTTGCACCAAGAATGAATGTCCTGAGAGTGATGGGAAGCGATGAAAAGTAACTGCTGTAAAACAGTTGCAGCCCATAAATCATTATATAACTCATAAATCACTATATAACTGATTGAGGAATCTCAGAACAAGCCGAAACAAGAGGCGTGTYGTGCTCATCTTCTTCCCAAGCCAAATTTGCTAGTTCATCCCATCTCTGTACTCATGAAAAGGGATGAAATTACGTTTATTTTTATCATGAAATTAATATCCAAATAATCAAAAGGTGCCATTTCTAGAGCCAAATGCAGTGAGAAAGCTGTACTACCYCCAATTTCTGAATCGGAGTTTTGCAGAAGGACTTGCCCCTTCACCACCTTGAGAACATTTTGCAGACTCCCACTTCCGTCAGTCTCGACCTTCGGTGTTGCTGCACACCTGCAGTGTCTGCAGCGTCGTGGGAAAATCACTGCCACGTTGCCCCATTTCAAAAATACTCAGCTATAGGAACATCCTTTCCCCCGGATTCTGATTCTGATTTGTTGAGTTTGGCAAGTAGCTCCAAATTAACAGGAAGACTTTCTTTCCGTTTCTAAAACCTCGTATCAAATGCAGAAAATATAAGCATACATTTATATTTTATAGCACTTTTTACTATTTGTCACCCCRAAGACCCTCTCTCTTCCATCTCCATTTCATACTCATAAGCTTAGGCTAACAGATGCTAACATCATTTTTAGGAGCCAAGTCACAGAAGCACTTGGATTTGGAGAGAAATAAAATGTTTTTTTTGAAATGCTGATGTCCAAGAAATACTTCAAATTTGTTCTGAGAATTCTAAAGAAAACTCTTAATTTCTTGTAGGCCTTTACAYAGGGATTGCTTACTCAATAGCCTGGAGATGCATAATTTGTCTTATCTATGCCTACAGGAGTTGCATGAAAGTATTTACATAACACAGCCCTAGCAGAACATTACTTTTTAGTGGAATATGACAGCATGAAGAAAGCATGTGATGGACCATATACAATATTTTTCTAGTCCATTTTTTTTTCCCCCCTTAAATTTGTTTGAGTTATAGGGGCAGATCTTGGCAGCATGCACAAAGCCCCAAACCTGTAACTTAATTCTCTGTGGTATCCCAAAGGGAGCGAGCCAAGTTTTAAAACACATTATGCATAAATATTAAAGCTAAGCAAAAATTTCACACCTAAGACCAAAGTGTGAAAATTTGGCTTTCATTTGTTTAGTGAAAAGGTGGAAAATTTCACACAAGCCTGTATATTCTTTGCTCCGTTCCAGCACAGATTTCCGTGCTAGCACCAGACCTAAGAGAGGGAAAGGGTTTTTCTGTCTGGCTGTGCCARTAACTGAGGCTAAGGGGCAGGAGGGGGACAGGAGGGCGGAAGGTCCATGGAACAGGTCCAGGGAGCAGGACTTTTGCCTCAGGACGTGAGTTCACGTCTCTGCTCCAGCAAAAGTCACTGCTCTGTTGTATCTCTCCATGCATGACATTAGTTAGCAGCACTGGCTCATCTCAGCAGAGCTTTTTGTTTCTTTTTTAATGGCCGTTACTGCAGTGAAGGGAATTCAGGCAGGTATCTTGGAAGAAGTCCAACGTTATTATACCCCTAAAACCATCCAATTTCAGTTTACAAGGCCAACTTCACAGGCCATGGATGGGTCACCAATATTGAAATAAAGTGGTTTTCTGTTCAAATACCGAATCAGGACACAGAAAATGTACCACAAATTCCCTGAGTTACTTTGGACGTGTAATCTACTCTTTTCAAATTCAGTTACCTATTCAGTTTACTCTAAAACAGGTTGAGCCTCCTTTTTTCCCCATGATTTGGTTTGGTTTGTACAAACAGCTTGCCAGCTCTAGGGTTGTCTCTGATTTTGTACCATATGCCCTACCTGGAGGTCTCAATCCTACAGCACAAATCCATCAGTCTGCCCTGCAAYGCAAGAAGGTATTTTTCATTCCTTAATATTGAACACAGGAACAAWTACAAAAAACCAAGGGATCACGTGAACATTAAAGACAAGTGCAGATAAGGCCGTGGTACCACCTCCATCGTCAAGGCTTTTACCCCATTTCAATGACCAGAGGGCATAAGGCAGAGCGTGGCCACCCTCGCTCGCTGTCACCCTGTCACCCTGTCGCACTTGCTCTGTCCCAGACCGGCCAGCTGGCACACAGAGCCTTAAGAGGAGCAGCGGCGGCAGCGCAGCTGCTGGAAAGCGTGGCTGTCGTGCTAGCGATGATATTAATTACTTATTCTGCAGACCAAATTTAGAACGGGATGAGGGTCAGCTATCGTCACATCATCTATCGGCTGGAAACTATGTTTGGGTCTAAGCTACAGCCACGCTGCTGCTAAATATAGGTTGTTTTGTTGTTGACTTGACTCTACACTCCCCCGAGTTGCCTGTGGCTATCAAATAATTAAGCAGTTTGCTTTGAGGGGGCCGTGGCTGGCACCTCGCAGTGTCCCAAGCTGCTTGCATGCAAGCTCCACAGCTTAGCAGGGGTTTCAGCTTACCTGGGCAATCGAAAGAGCCCCAGTGTTCAGCTCCTGTTCCAGTTCACAGAGTGCTGGCCCTGGCACCAGCGCCCACAGCCTCTGGGCAGCGCCTGGCCGTGCGCTGGAGTTGGGATGGAGAGGGCAGCTTCCTGACACGGGTTATGTGCAGCGATGCACGGTACTACCCACATCACTCCCATCCGACTAAGTCAGTGTTTGGAAAAGCAAAATAGTTTTAAATTCAGCGAGCAYAGATACTGCTCTGCTGCAGTCGCAGGGCACAGAGGTCTACTCATCCAGCTCCTAGCTGCCCGGGCTACTGTGCTTCTCCATCTCASTTTTTAATTTCTGCTTGCACCATCTACCCTTTTTACCCTCAATTTTAGCTGGTGAGACCTTGGGGGCAGGCAGGGCAGGTGTGTGGCTCCACACTGGCTTGCCCAACAACAGAACTGAGCCAGAGCCATTTGCAGAGGAGAGGGTAAAACATGGAAGTTAAAGAAGCAGCAGCATCCGCACAGGATATCCTGACCCTCGGCTGTGTATTTGACCTGCCCCACTTCCTTTAAGGTGCAGAATTCAGATTTATTTAGCTGATTTCTTTTCATATTCATGCTGAACATACTGTTTTCCTTACACTAGTTCAAACTTTTATTTGCCATCTGGCTATAGATTGGGGTTTACTGGTGGAAGGGGATAGGAAAAGGGGTCTTTTTTTAATTCATCTGTATTTGCTTTATGAGCTATGGCTAAGGCATCGTTTACACGTGGGGAGCTGGATAGAGTTCTCTCAATTCTTTCCATATGTTCACTTACGCTGTCAAAACATTTTTTAGATCTAATTAATCCACACACGTCTCTTCATTCAGCCCCTATTCAGTAGGTTTTAACAGTTTTGGGGGTATCTAGCTGGCATTTTTTTCATGAAAACAATTTCTGCCCACACTTTGCCCTGTATTTACTACAGAAAAAAACAAAATAATTTGCAACATTTCACTTTTCTCCATCTAACTATTTACTCACGTCTTTCCAACGCTGTCTCAGAAGACTTTGCTTTTCCCCTCATCCTTCCAAACATTCTGTGCTACGCTCCAGTGTCTACCTGAGGTTAAGAAGTAAAATCCATGCTGTTGATTTAGGCTTTTTTTTTTTTTTTTCTATTTATCTAGTTCATCTAATGTGTGTTTTGCTACGAAAGATTTATCTCAGAAATATCCTTACATTTTTCCCAATCTGGATTGTATTTGGGAAATTATTCTGGACAGGTGCTCATGAAAACCAAGAGGCCTTAATAAAAAGTCTTGTACCACTGTGAGCCAGCAGAAGCTTGAGATGTYAAAACAGAGAGTAAAACTGCAGTAAGGTACGAGGAGAGTCCTTAKTGGTAAACTCACAGACATCCTATCTGCAGCAAATAATGATAACGTCACTTAAGAGAAAACGCTATTTTATAGATACACAAAATGTGGCTAGGAGCAAAACCTAGAAGAATTCAGCAATCCTGATTCTTAAGAATTCCTGATTTCTAGTTCCTTGATTCTTAAGAAAGAATTTAGAAGTGGACACGCAATCACTTGTAAAGCACGACATGAAGGTGACAATTGATCTGAATAACACATTTCATTTCCTTGCCATCGTTGCTGTGGACAAGGAGTCGCCAACCCTTTCCTGAGTGCTGCTCTAGGAAGCACTTTTCTGTCCCAAATTCAAATGTCTAAATGGACTGAGACTGAGGCAAGGCACCACTGATGATATTGTCTGGTACTGCTAAAAACAGGAACATCAGGCCTCTAGGCCTGAAAATCACTGGCAGACAGGGACGAGAGGCTGCTCCTCTGCCTTGCTCTTCTGCTGTGAAAGTTAAAGCCATGCAGGGGCTTACATGCCCTTGACTGCAAAAAAAAAAGTACTCAAAGAATCAGCTGAACAAACACAAACTGTTCTGTAAGACCTGAGCACAGTGCCTGAAAGGCATATTTTCTCCAAATGGAGAATACTCATTGCTAAGAGATTTTGACAATGTTCTTGACCCTCAAATACCCRGAATAGCTGTGGGGGCTTGGCCTGACCGATGGCTCTGTCCCAAAGCCCACCAGTGGCAGCAACAGAGAAACCCAGTGTGAACAGTGGGGCTCCTGTTGACACAGGTGAGAGCCAGCCTGGGCGCTCCAGGGCAGCCCCGTGCACACAGCGGGGCTGGCTCCCTGCTGCCTCCTCAGGCCTCCGCAACACGGGAYCTGCTGCCCTCGGCCTGGGAGCAGCCCGGCTCACAAAGGAGGCYCTTCGGCAGCTCACACCGGGACGGCAAATAGACCGCAAAGAGCTTTTCAAAGCCAGTTACACAGCTACCAATATTAGAATTATCTGTGTCATACAAATACATTAAACACATGCCTCCTTCACAAAACATCTGTTTCRATTATTGTCATTTTAATAGCATTAGTGCCCATTTTATACCATTGTCTCAGGCGATGGTCTGAACAAAAACTCAGTTCAGCAAACTGAATTCAGCAAATAAAATTCAGCAAACCCAGGTTGGTGGGTTTCACTTTTCACCTGCACAAAACCCGTGCTTGTCACCCACACCTGGGCCTATAGCTTCTAGAGCTCAATGGCCTTGTCTGCCCTTACAGCAGCCTGGGAGTACCTGGCAGAGCCACCATTCCTTGGCTGGGTCCTGAAGAATGTGTACAGGGTCTGTGCCATGCGTGGGACACTTTGGAGCACCTCAGCCTTCYGCACATCTTGAAGGGCAGAGCTGAAGCCTGGGCTGAGACCACTTCATGAAGTACATTATGAACCTCCTGGACCCCTCAGCTGTAGTCCACACTATCTGGGCACACACTGGAGCCCAGGGAACTCCTGAGTCTTAATGGAAGAGGCAGATCTTCAGAGGGGGTTTACATGAGGAAACAAATAGTCAAGCATACATATACAGAAAGAAAGGAGGAATTRCTCAAATCAGCCTTCCTCAAATGACAGCAAAATGTATGGAAACTTCTTCTGATTTCACAGAAGTGGACTTGCCTGGTTCTGCTGCCCTTGGTGCTATCAACATTGGATGATATYTCTTGGAGACTCTTTGAAACTGGTAAACATTGTTCCCTTTACCTCCAAAACTTTTCTGTAAGTAGAAACTTTTTTACGGTATCTTTGTGTGTTTCAGTTACACATCCTGCATAGAAAAGAACCGCAGGTAACAACCTACATGAATGCATTGGGAAGAAGGTAGTCAGCCTTGCTGGCAAATGTCAACAGTTGCCCTCTTCACTGCTTTAGCTATCAAGCCTGCCGCTTTCCCATGCAAAACCCAAATGAGGGGCTATTATTAATCACCATCTCCCCCAGGGCCATAAAACAGCCTTGACTGCAGTAATATTATACAACCTTTTAGACTAGCAAACCTAAACCTACCTAAACCTACCTGCATTGCCAATAGGAGTTTGTAAAGGTGTCTGAGACATCTTTTTCTTTTTTTTTTTTTTTGTCTCCTTCAGAGATCTTCTAAGCAAGCATCTGTATTTATTTGGCAAATAGCAAACAAGCAGATTTTGTAATTGACTGTGCCCCAAACAATAGCTGGTTCTGTCTGAAAGCGCCCCACTCAGAATTAAAAGTGCAGCTAGCGTGTGAGTGAGTCATGGAGTGGTAGCAGAGTTGGGCTGGCTCACGGCCTGACATCTAATATAGCACCATGCTGCCCCAGGGGTTGTCTCTAAAGTTTAGGTCATGCTCATATGAGTATACTCAACAGATGCCCCCTTTTTTCCCCCAGAWTTTGGCCATGGGGTTGTTAAGCTTGCTTATAAGCGCTCCTTCTACCTCAGGGAAAGGTGACCAAATCCCCAAAACACYAAATCCCTCTGGAAGGGCTTTTCCCCCTTACACTACCCAGCTTCTCACCTTTCCTCTTTTCAAAGGAGCCTTCTCTGTTCCATGTCATTTCCTTTTCTATTAGGAATCCCCAGTTGGCTGCATATTTTGGCTCTTACTTCCAAATAGAGCTTTTGGGGAGCCTGCACTTCMACTAATGAAAAATGTCTAACCCACCACTCCTGAAGCACAGAGAGAGGAAAACTCTTCCCAGAGCACCTCAGGAACTGGAAACAGGATTCATCAGCTCCTGAGTTTTAATCTCGACCAAGTCAAGCAAGCCCTCTGTAGCTCCCCATGTAGTCCACRCAAATCAATAACCCCACCAAATTAAAATAAAGCACTTGGAGGGGAAATTTAGCCAACATGAGATACCACTGAAGAAAAAACACATTGTGCTTTACAATGCAGCTGATCCTAAGAACTAAGCCAATTCCTGCTGCTGAGGATCTGGCCTTTTATTTAAAGAAAGCAGGCTGACAGAGGAGATGAATAGCAGAGACGCAAATGCTTCATGGAGCTTTTCACTTATAGGTCACCGATCAGAACCTCGACTAGGTCAGGGAATGCTTACAAGTTATCCTGGTATGCAAGCTTTTTATAGTGTCCTTTGCAAAGGGAATTTATGGGTTTCRAATTAATTTCTATCCCAGCCATTTTCACAACATGAAACCCTCCATTGTCACCAATCCGTGGCTGTTAACTCCTTGCAGAACGGCACAAGGGGAGCTGCTGCCACAGGCTGAACAGACACTTTCTCTATATATCTTATTGGAAGAAACGGTCTAACTGTGAGCTGAGCCTGGCTGACCTTAGAAAGCCTCTTCTAGGCTCGGGTAGAGGCAGAGCTGGGACAAGAAAGTTGTGCTGCAGCTGTACATACTGTTCCTGACTTATGCACAAGCAGAGGAATGCAGAGCCCTGCTCGCAGGCTTGTTCTCTGCTCCCCACAGTGATTCTGCAGCCCTCGCTGGCTCTCCTCGTGTACAGAGATAAGTGCGTGTGCTGGCACTATCATGGGCCTATTCTTTGCAAAATGTACTTTCTGAAAGGAAAAAAATAAAAAGAGCAAAATAAAAGAGAAGAAGAAAAAATGAACTATATCATTGCCTAATGTGCTGAGATCTGGGCAGGGATCATTTCAAAGATCCATATTGTTTATACCAGCTGATAAGCCTAACAAGCGCTGAGGCTGTGCTCTCACTTAAAGTGCTAACATATTTACAGTTTTCAATTCTGTCCTTAGCGCTTATCTATCATTTCAAGATGAATGCTCCTTTTGTACAAGCTAATTACTTACAAGAATACCGCACTAGCTCAAAACCCCACATTTGTTTCTCTTTCCCATTAGTAGCAATTTTGTACTGTGGAAATTGCTTAATACAGCAAATCTAAAATACAGATAGTTTTTGTTCAAAGGTATTTCTTAGGCTGTGATGAGCCTAGRGTAGAGGAGGAAAATTCAATTACTTTTATCTGATGAAAATCTAATTTTTACTATACAACTCTTCTAAATGCACTTACAATTGTTCTACTATGGCCTGTTTTTTTCCTAGACTTAGAATAATTTGTGTAGATGTGTATAAAATTATACTACATCAGTAACAGAGTGTTTGAAAGGAAGTGTTTCACTCATGCTCAACAATGCAGGCTGCTCTACAACTCAATAACTTAATAAGAAAAAAAAATACAATCTAGACATGCAAGAAAAAGGATAGAGTTGTAACAGGGAGGTCTTATTATCCTCTTGAATGTTTTATATTACATGAATTGTGACAAACCTGCCACAACACTTCAGAGACAAATCAGAAGGGTGCTGCAATGTGCCTGGTGTTTGTGCTAGCCCTAATCCCACTTGTTGTCAAGAATGGGCAACATCTGATTTGCAAGAGTCTCCAATACTTGATCAAAACATATATCTGGCCTCTCACTTACATATTATATACAGAATTCGATACCTAAAACTAGAAGCCTGCGAATGAAAAGGCTGATCTTGAATTAGCCTTTGTTGTCCTAAGAAATTGCCTATATAAACCTTGAGTGAGTTTGTGCTTTGCGGGATGTGGTCTCCTTTTCTAAATATTTTCTAAAAACATGAGTTTGCATATGAAGTGCATTTCATTGCAAATGTATAACATAACCTGTAAAAGTCATGAATACTATAAATGCTAATATTAAAAATACATAAATTTCTGAGGTGTATACCATAGTTCATAAACCATCTTTCATATTCCATATACAGTAATGAAAATTACCACGTGTAATAAACTGGTTATGGTTATAAAGGGAGCTTTTGCTTTCCTGTGCAGAAGTCAGAAGATTTTCCAATTATGTGCATCTAGGTCAGCAGACTAATGAATTTTTCATTCTTCCTTGTTTTAATCCACTGGAGTAACATCATTAATAACATCATACATTTTCATTGCACTTTCCATTCTATCACCTTTAATTTAACTAAAAAATCAGCCTATGGTATATTTAAACATCATTAGATCTGCTTAACAAATCACTTGGAAGAAGAACAAAGTTAACCAACTCGCCCAAAGTCACAGACAGAGTAAAAAAGCTAGGAATGAAACCCATGTACTTGGACTTTCAAGTCAAGCAGCATACATCATTTTCTGATTTGCAAAATCCTACTCTTATTTATAGCAAAGTGAACTCAAAGGAACTCGGTACTACAGTGAGTTATGTTGGTTTGGAAGCAGCAAAGCTCATGGCAGAAATTCACCCAATATATGCATTTTCTCTCCTCACCACACTGCTAATAACAAACACCTTGGCAAACGCGGCCTTTTATTCATTATTGCTGAGAAATACCACGCTATCACGTGYGATTTGTCTGATTCGGAAAGCCAGGCAACTCAGTTCTTATCTCAAGGACATTAAACCAGCCTGCTGATGTGAGGTGTCTAACTTCTTTGGAGATAGAGATTGTTCATACACGAGGAGTTACAGTGCGAACAGAGATGCTGATAAGGAATCAAGTGGGCATGGGTAAGAAAACCTCTCTTCTCATGCCCTAAATCCCATYGCTGCATTTTCACACAGTAAATGTTGAGCATTATCCATAAGCCTTCCCTTTTCCAGAAGTCCCAACCATGAGAATGGCCATTACCCTTCTTAGGTAGGCTTGAGAAAGTTACCAAACGTAGCAAAAATGTGTATATGYGGAAAATCTGGCAGAAAAGTTCAAATGCAGCCACATGAAAAGCTCATGTGCAACAGGACCCTGTGTAATTAGCCACTAGAGGGAACAAGAGCCATGCAGCAGAAAACAGGAAAGGTCACTTTTGGCAGCGGGCTGGCYAGGGTAGCCCTTCCTAAGGAAGCTGCTTTCCTGGTAAGCTCTGGAGTGTGACAGGGCTGTTCTGACCTTCAGCAGGGGCTTGCATGGACCTCGACTTGAAAAATAAGACACCTTTCATTTCCTCTAGTGGCTGCTATGTGTGCCTGGAGAAGGGTTGGGGGAATCAGGACCCACTGCAGCAGGTCCAGCTGCATCCCCAGCCCTAGGTTCCTAGGTGGAACTGAAGCAGCAGGAGACAAAGCAAGGAGGAAAAGCAATGGCCCCTCTCGGGCCAGGTCCTCTCTGCTGCTGTTAAGGAGACTGAAACATTCAGCAGCACGTCTGGGACTGAATCATGGGCAACAATCTTTTCTATTGCCATAAAAAYGACAAATAAGTAATAGCTACAGCCTGTAAACACAGGACACAAGTCATACGCTGTAACTGGATGCAGGAACCCGCTCACATTCGAGTCGGCTCAGCCTAAAGAGTATCAGATGTTACTTGGGCTTTAGAAGGTCGGAGACATAAACTGTGTGTGTAAGAGAAAGAGAAGTGAAATGACTCATGACAGAGTTTGCTTTAATATAAATGACTTTTTTTTCTGCCTCCTCACTTTTAAAGACTTGTAATTCTCAGACCTTGAAGAGCTAACCTGAGGCAGCTGGCTCCCTTAGCTGCCGTCCCTCATTTCATGTAGGAAACACAGGCATTTACAATTCTGTATTCCTCTGGCTAAGGACGGGCAGTTTATTTTAACGCTGTAATCAATGCCCTCATAAATCTTTCCTCTTCCATTCGGGAATGCTGGCTTAGCCCAGGCAGTGCTGTGGGCATGTCCATCCCCAGAGCCTGCACCGTGCACAGGGCAGAGCACCTGGTAGCACCGGGCCTGAGAGAACTTCTGCAGCCCTGAGGAACCAGCGCGCTGAGCGGCCACGAGCCACCGCTTCCCTTTGCCATTCTCCTTACAGGGGCAAAGGGCTAAGCTATGGAAAGAGCAGGGGAAGTGAGAGAGAAAACAAAAGGAGTAAGATGAAACAGGAGAAAAGGAAGACCCAACAGATGAAGAAAGTGAAAAAAGGAAACAGAAGCAAGAACAGAAAGAAGGAAGGAATGCAAAAGGGATGAATAAACACCATCAGAGTGGAAGAGGGGAGGGAAGGAGAGKGAAATGCTGAGGAAGATGGGGATTTAATGCAAGAGAAGGAAAATCTCATTCTCTGTCACATCTATTTGCCCTGTCTGATGTTTCTTTTATTACCTTTCCGTGTCTGGTTCTCTGGTCCTTCTCTGAGATCAGTGGAACTTCCATATCCACAGAGCCACAAGTTTGGCATTTTGTGTAGTTTGTGTCTTTATAGCAAAAGTGCTGCCTATCCAACGTTTCCATGGGGCACAGTTATACAAAGAAAATGCAAAAGCAAAGTCTTCCTTCCATGCAATACAAGAATCATCCCTTAGATGGGACTATTGCAAAATTAAACAACCTCATAACCAAGACCAGTAACTAACAAGTAATGTGCCTGTATATACAAAGCTTTTAAACGGAGCAGTCATAGAAAGTGAGAATTGCTCATCACAAAGAGACCCCAKGTATTAGAGGAGCTTCAAACAACTTAGCATCTTTAAGGCCATTATTCATTTCTCTCACCTAAGCTAAGTGCCAGCTTCCAGACTAGAGGCCAACGCATACCCAATTTATCAGCTCTAAGACATGCAAGCACTGCTTCCCCCAGAATATTTTCAAGATACAGGATACTTCAACTATGTAAARTTAACAGAAAAGTGAGGACAACAGAAAGGGGACACTTGTCTGGGAAAATCTGTCAAAAATCAATTTTAACGGAAGCAATTTTAACAGAAAGCAAAAGGGGTCTGACACAAAATAGCTAGAATTCAGGAATATTTTGCTGAATATATCCAAGGTAGTTAAGTAATTTCTGTGCTACAAAGTCTGCARTGAAGGGACTGTCCAAATGTGATCCATTACATTATCACCCTCCACCCTGCAGTTTTGGGAGGGAGCAGTTGGGCTGGGTGACGATACTGCCCTCCACACTTACTCTTGTCCTGGAGAGAGTCTTTGGAGGAAAAACACTGATTAGAAGTTGTTTTATTTTCCAGTGCTCTTGYTTGGAGGGTCACCTAAGGAGGGTTACGCTTGCGGAGTCCCAAAGACAGGGCACAGCTGTACAGGGGAGATTTAAGCACCCTTGGGTGCTTAAGTCAGCATGCTTGGGGAGGAATGCATTGCCACGTCCCTTTACCTTGTCCCTTGACAGAACACTGTCATGTGCTGTCACCAGCGCCTCCACATCCATACCCCTTCCCAGAAGTTTGTACCAAGTAAAAGATTATCTGGGGTCTGTGTGGGAAATAGAACCTTACAGCAGGTGCTCTCACAAACAGGCCTTTACTAACCTTCAGTGCATAAATACAACTTCTTGTTGTTGTTGTACAAGTTGTGTTTATGTACTGAAGGTTAGTAAAGCTGTAGGGAATACAACCCTAATAGTATTTACATATTGATTGCATTCACTATAGATTACCCTAAATAAATTACACTAAAAACAGCACCTGTGGAAGATGACAATCCAGCTCACTTTGCTCATAAGAAATAGCAAAATACGGGCACAGCAGACCTCCTTAGTCATGTTCTCCAAATGCTTCTCAATCCCCATCTCTGAGTAAAAATCTACAGCTTGTGCTTCTCACTGACTAGCTGGTGGTTAGCCTTTCTGCTTACATTTCCYGCAAGAGAGACAGTTACGGTCTTGCTAATCTTTATGTGGACACTTGTCCTGATAAAAACAAATCAGAAGCATCAACCGATTCTTCCATGGATTCTCTTCAACGTCATTGTCCAGTTTCTCCTATCMAACTGAACTGTGCCTCAGAAACATTTTAGCACTGACTATGTGAAGGGTTGCTTCAGAATAAGAAAGCAGGCAAGGGTTTGGAATGRTTGTTAGATGTCTATATCTAAGACACCAAGGAAACAAAAGCCAGTGAAAAGCATGTTTTATTTGAACAAAGAGATGAACTGAATGAACTGGATTCTAATTCTGAGGATGAGGAAAGCCAAAATMCTAGCAAACAACTGGCTTTTATTGCCAATAAAAGTGATAAAGGTTATGGGTGCTCTCCACTATCATTTCAAATCCATGATTACTTAAAAAGGAATAAAATAGAATCTATTTACTGTTAACAACAGTAAAATGTAAAGTATCTGAAATGCCTAGATGCTACAGTCAACAGAATCTTGTTAAACTCTACAGATGGGATAAATTTTGAAAAATAAAACCTTCCAGACATTTTTAGGACTAAGGACAAAAACTGTAAAGGCACCAAACTTCTTCAGAAGAGGGTGGGCAGAAGTATGTCCTGGCTGGGGATACATCCYACTGGCATCAAATCCCACGGCTAAGCAATCATAATGTCCTTTGAAAAATATATTTTTAAAAAACCTCAAGCATCTCAGCTAGCGCTGTGACTCTACACGCTTGTGCTTCCCTTCAGAACAGTCTGATCCCCTGTGCTGACATAGCAAGAGTTCAAATCCCAGATGGAAAATTAATCTCATAATGTAGCCAGATTGAGTTTCCAATTCTCTAGTGCACAACTTGAAGGTTGTTCTGCTCAGCTATTGAAGAAGTGAGAGCAGAGAGACTTAAACTTATTTGACATCCAGAACATCATTCAAGCAAGACACTCTGAAAAGGACTGCACTATCTACTGACAGATACAAAGGATCCATGGTAGCCCCCTTTGCACTCATCCGTCCCATAAAATACTGCTCTTAACGCTTTTCCCTGCCTAAATGGCCTGGTCAGAAGGAGGTCCAAGGTCCAAATTACTTCAGCTATGTCTCTGAATATATGGGTAGAATCTGTCCTTTAACTAGAATGGAGATGGATCACTGTGCCTTTTAAAGAAAGCATCTCCTATAAAGACATGTTCATGGTTTCATCATATTTATGGTTCTCCTCAGGAAAAGACRAGGTAAGCAAGCTAGAATAATTGCAAGGTAATGATATTATTGAGGAACTTCTTTTAAAAGATGATCCTGAATCTTAGCCTGTGTGAAAAAGTAGCAGCTTTTTCATTTGTACATCTCCTTACGTGAACTCCACGATGGTCAGTTCATGGGAAGTCACAAAAATATGTAGCAGCAGAATCTCAGCTTTCTGGACAGTATTTTTTCTTCTGTTTTCCAGGCCTTGGACTTACTATCAGATGAAAAGAATACTACTGGTTTACCAAGTGCAAACTATTRGCTTAGAAATGTGCACACTTTTTGCACGTTAACAAAAGACTAATTGTATGGTATGCCAACATCTGCTTATGTGAGTTCAGTGAAAATTAAGAGGCTTGACAAACGAAGTGTTGAACTTACAGACAGAAAAGATGGTATTTGCATATATGTGGTTGCTTCTAATATAGCAATTATGTATATAAAATCTACAACTTATGTATATAAGATCTATAACTTGGGTAAAGTCAATGTAGCTATACCAACGTGAAAAAGATGTCATGTTCAACATAAAGACAGAGGACTAAATAGACCCTCCTGGGTCATTTGAGAATTCGGAAAGGTTTTTACTGCCTTGTCCATTCTTACAAATATAAGAAAAAAATAGTAAAATCTTTAATGACTAATCTCAGGTAGAACTAACAAACAGGTAAGCCACACTGACATTGCCAACACAGGGTACCACATGCCCTCTCCACTGATCTCCAAACARAACGCCACATTTCATTTTTATTTCATGAACGTGGTTTTCTCTTTAATCACCCCTCTTCAGGAAAACACTMCAGTCATATCTTTAAGTACTGCATTCCCGAGACTTTTGCCTCCAATTTCACTACTTTCATGCCAGATACTCAACTAATGTAAATTGGTACGGTTCTGCAGTGAATTACTGCAGCTGCCTTTCTTTGCCCATAAAAGTGTTACTAAGGAACCCCAACTCTGAACATTTCTGCGCTGGATGGCATTAAAATGGATCATGCTAATTTTCCACAAAACAACAGCACTGAACAAAAGATGTTGCTTTTGTAACCTATTATGTATAGTATCCACAAGTCATTTCTGAATGGGTAATAACATGAACCAACTGCAAGACCCTGAATAGCCTTTATCATTTCAAGCTGTGTCATCTACAAGTGAGCTGCGTGTTAGATTCCTGTTTGGGCTCTGATCCAGTAAAGTACTTCACCACAGGGGTAGTCCTGCTTATCTTCAGCTGAACTTCTTGCCTACTTAAAAGTTAAATGACGCACTTAAGTGTACGACTGGATCAGGGCAGTGGAATAATCTGGTGTTACTCACTGAAATGCAGATTTACATTAACTGAGAATATGACATTTTGATTATGGACTAAGATCATCTGTCTTTTTAGTAACTACATGACCCACTATAACAAACTTTGACATTTTCCTAGACAAGTTTTTACCTGTAATAATTTCAAGTGATATAAAATGACTATAAATCCTCTAACGTGACAATGAACCAAACACTACTGTACAGCATGTACCAGCCTGGTACTACATCAAACGTATGACAACCTATAACATTAGACGTGGCATTTCACCAAGAATATTTAACAGCGGGGGGGTTCTTTCCCTTAACTCCAGTATAAAGAGAGGCCAGGAAGATGAGATCAAATGATGGCAGCTTTGCTTCTCATAAAAGGACCTTGGAAACTCCAAGGAGATTTGCAAATCTTCACTTCAGCAGCACAGCAATGTGGAAATGTTAAAGTTAGTAAAGCAAACAGACCTCAAATGAGAAGGGCAACAGATGTCAACTAGTATCGTGTATCAGTAAACAGCAACAAGACAGAGGGTACTTTTCTTAGTGCTTTTGTAAAAGCATCTTGCTATCAGCTACAGCCGCATCTCAGCTGTTTGACTCGTTAAGCGGTGGTGCTTGTACATGTGATTAAAATCCTACCGGGGAAGACTTCCAACCATATATAAGTACTGCCCACTGAAGTCAGCTAAAAGAAAATAGAAATGCTTCCATATATTTATTGTGGCTTTTGAAAAGTGAAAGAAAATCATGCTGAAAACCCTCAAACTGACTAAAAGCTCATTCCGTGCTTGGCACAGACACATGAGCATTTATGTTTCTCAGCTTTATTACAGAAGGATCATCCTTAGGGCAGAAGAGTATTTCTGAGTCATTCTCTTTTTACTCTTACTGCTAAGACTTCTGACAGTAGGGCCAAAATATGCTAACTAAAAAGGCACTCTCTGTACCATAAACACTAGGCCACAAGGAACTGGACAGGGGCCATCAAATCACTGCCTTTTAATTTTTCTCTCTCATCTATATTTCTCTCAAGATTTCTGGTAAGAAGGCAGCTGACTCTATACAAAAGTCAGAGGCATTGCCAATATCTTGGTGGTTTCATGCACACCATATTGAATCTAACTTCTTTATGCAAGAAAAAAAAAAAAAAAAAAAACCACCTTCCACTTAGGCAAGGATGTATTTCAATGTCAAAGTAACCAGGAAAGTTTGGGGTCTGGTTCTCCAAATGTGCACCATGGAGTCTACATCGTGAATACCCAAGACATTGCCTTGAGAACTTTGCTGACAGTCAGAACTGAGAAGACAACAAATGAATGACTGGGAAGACTCAGCTGTTTTCATCACTAGAATGGTAACTCTAACCGTATGTATACGTTACACACTGAAAATTAATTTTTTTTTATAGAGTATATGTGTGTTAATAGGGACTCATAATTTAAATATCCAGGAAGAAATTTTATAAAATCATTTATATAAAGAGGCTATACCCAGCCTATACACTACCTATAAAAGCAAAAGGTGTCACCCAACCSTGCTCAACAATGGCCTCCGCTGAGCCATGGACTCCAACTGTAAATGTACAGACTTGGAGCTTTTGGAGAGAAGGAAGGCAAGTTTACAGCAGCTTAAAACACTCCTGTGTTCAGCATGGTGCCTAAGAACCACCCTCTCTGCCCTCTGTCTTCCCAAGATCTTCTGATTAAGGAGCGAAAAAACATCCCAACGCAGCAGGAAGCCCTTTAGTAAAAGGTGCATTAATTGAGTAAAGCAAGCCAACAAAATGATTTATTTGCTTCTCTCCTTCAATATTATGTTTACACAACTTGATTATAGCACTTAATTACTAATTCACCCTGCTTAAAAACAAGAGTGCTTTAAATTTTTAATGAGGCAAGGGAAAGCGACATTCCTTAACAGAGAGAAGTAATTTTATTTCCACTTTTGATTAACATTTCTAAGGGAAAAACTTATCCCCTCCCAGATCTTTCACTTGGTTCGTTCTTTTGAAAATATGGAAATCAGCAAGAATATTTATGTTAATGTCAGTCCATAAGTAATGCTTTGGAAGAGGAATAGAGGATCCGATTTACAACACTGACATCCTGGTCAAGAGGCAAAAACAGCATAATCACATCCAGTTCGGGAGTACCAAAGCTATTTATGGCTGTTCTTAAAAAATGTTGTCCATTTAGCATCACCAATTCGTCCTTTACCTACATTTTAGACTGTGTACCTCCAACTCCCTTTATAGATAAGATAAAGGTTTTCCACATCATTTTCCAGTATGTATCAGCAAACTGCATAACAATAAACATTTCCCTTAAAGCTCAATTTTACTGCTGAAAAATCAAAGGTGATGGACAGCACTCTCAAGATTGAGCACCATCAATGCCTGTCCAATTCTACACCTATCACTAGGGTTCATTATCAATATATCGATATCRAACCCCATCAAGAGGGCCTCAAAACACTTGTTCTCCCCAGGCATGCAGAGCTTTGCCTTGGGGACCCATCTTGTTCTGGGGAAACACTGCTGACTATCAACACTGATGGGTTTTTCCACTGATGGGCCTTGAGCAATATTGGATTCCCAATATTTCTCTGTGGTCACAGGTGTAACAATCAAGACATAACAAACCCACTAATATAAGAAGGTGCAAAAATGACAAATGAAAGAGAATCCAAACTGAAGAAGAAATTCAAAGATTTTCTCCCCTCTCAGGAGATTCTAGAGATTAAATAACAAAAAGATGAAATGGGAAATAACTCACATCATACTGCATGTCCTTCTTCCTTTTTTGGAAGGCCAATTGCTTTTAATTCTCCTTTACCAGACAGAATTAAGATGCAGAGAGGTTAAATAGAGAGGAAAATAGGTAAGTCAACATTCATGAAGGAACAACATATGGTGACCAGGCATGAATGCTGGATGTTATAAATCCTTCTTCAGTAGAATTACTTAAGAGATGAAATTACAGTTTGAAGGGACCTGAGCTTTTTAAAAAAAGCTCTAGAATCTAGCAAATTAACCTGTATGATTACAAATATTGCATCAGCCTTCATTTCCAACATTTTCTTGCAAAGCCCAGGACTTTGTTTCTATTACAAATGCAGTCGATAAGGATTATGAAAGTGAGTTTCATATGTACTTCGATCAGGTTCCCCATACAGTGGTCTGCAGGACAGTCAGCTCCCTGTCCTGATGAGAAACGACCCTCCTGGGAAGCACACAACACTCCAGCTTCAAATACCAGTTTTGGGATGCCACAAGATTAAGGATCAACATAGGATGAGAGTAACAGCACATTCACACACACTACGCCTAAGGAAACACCAGCGATTTCCAGTGTTTCCCAACTGTTAATCTAAACAGACTCTAATTATTACATAAGGTTAACATATCTTTGGGTCTTCCCTAGATGACTCATCTTTATTTGTCCTACTGAGAAGTGATGAGCAAGCCAATAGTAACACTTAATGCACTTGATCCATCTGATTTACTGCATGGGTACAAGAATTGTCCTGCTCAGGAGGCTCCCCAGCTCCTGGAGGCACCAGCCTTGGTGCGCACACACATTGCCCTGTGGGACTCCAGGCAGAAGCTTGGGAGCACTTCTCCTACGCCTTACCACCATCTCAGATGTCTTTTTAACAGCTGGTACTTCTGTTAGAAGGGCATGTTAGAGGTGGCCTAGGATCATCCAAAGTGATTTTGAGGGCTCTTGGTTTTTGGGTGCTGTTTTTGAGCTTGCCTAAAGAGGCCTGAGTTCTAGAAAATGGAGAGCTGCCAACCCATGAAAACCAAGTGGCTTTTAAGCATTTTGACTTGACATTGAGAAGTGGAAATATCCAAAAATCATTCTGAGAAATACGACCAAAATCACTTGAACAAATACAATAAAGATCCCTCTTCAAATAAACACAGCCATGAGGTTATGGGTAAAACAAAAACGAAGAAAAACACCACAATTTTTTCCTCTGCTGTTAGACTGACCAAAGACCTTCGAAAGACACAATAAACAGGCTCAAACCATCTATTGCAGAACTGATAGTAACTTCTTTTCTTTGCAAAAACTGCAATGATACTGGATATTTGCAGAAGAACTTTTATTTGACAACTTCTTCTGCTGAGACACTTCAAGGAAGTGTATGAGCTTGATCTGTAATAATGAAAGGAAACATTCCTGTTGACCAGCATAAACCCTGGATCAAGCCTTGTAGAGGTAGCTGCTGCAGCAGAGGCTGCATTTGGCAAATTGGACATGATACGCAGTGCTGAGGCACTGGATTCAATTGGATGCAAAAATGGGAAAGGATCATAAGAAAACTTCAAATCCTCTTCCTGGCACTCATGGGTTCTCACTTAACGTAAGTTTAGACCAGGAAGACCACAAAGCCTGCACTGTACGTAGGACAAGCCACAAAGTATTTCTATATCCAGAAGGAAGGAACCTCCTGATGCATCACAACAGTAAAAGATCGAACACTCTTTAAAATAAAAAAATTCTGAAGCAACTGACTCAAAGGACCTAGTTTGACTGAAAAAGGTTTCTGAAGGAGTATGCTACTGCTGACCAATATGCATATACCTATGTACAAAATATGTTATTGGATATGCTTCTGGTATGTTTTGGTACAGAAGGGTAGGGATAAAAATAAATGTAAATGAATATACCAAATTACATATAAAAACACATTAGATAAAAATCCTGCAGCAACAGATTTTTATGAGCATTATAAGGACAGACTTAATAAAAACAGTTTTGAGGCACTCACTTATTACATAATAGTGCAAAAAATCTTTAACTAGGAACAAAATATCTGTGTATTTGAAAGCAGAAGTTATGCATAAGATTAGCAGAGGAATAAGAATTAAGCATGAAAATCTTTAACCAAAGGCTGCTACTGAAATCTATTACAYTGATCAAAAAGATTGAATTTTAATTACAAGCACTATAATTATTAACGCAGATACATCACATTGTACAATGTTTGTTGCAATGGGAATACGTTTAATGGAGGAATTCTAATGAAAGAAAACAACTCTTCCTTCTAATCTAGATTGCGTTGTAGAACGTTCAAACTCCCTTTCACATTTGGAAAACCTCCAAACGTGGGCCTGTTGCTCAACTRATGTTTGGTTGTTTATTGATTCCAATGGTATTGCATCAATTTAACCAGGCTGAGAAGCTTATCCATTATACAGAAAATAGATGTAGTTCAGTTTTAGTTCAAAATTTTAGCTACAAAAATTTGTGCCGGATGTTACAAAGAAAAATACACCTACAGACCATCTTGAAAAATGATTCTGTACAAATGGATTGCAATGTAGTGTTTAGTTTCTGTGTGTAACATGAGGAGGAGGAGAAATGCCTTTAATTAGCTGAATTGACAGGTGGGAAAATAGATAAGATTTGGGGCACACAAGCCCTCCCTCAGGTCTATGTTTATCACTGTTGCTTAAATAAATGCAAATAAGTCATGCACTGGCTTATCCATAGGCACAAAAGCCTAACTGCTACTTTCAGAACTGTATTAAAATAACAGGAATAAATRTTAAGTTTTATCCTTATTAATAACTCATCATTCACCAAGGACAAACAAGAGCTATGAGTGTGTCATTTTTTTACTGCGTAAATACTAGGATGTTGTTTCTAACGTCTAAGACCTCTCAGTGTGAAGGAAGCAAAGCAGGACAGGTATTATAACTAACTTGAAAGTCTGACCTTCTTATCAGGACCTTCCCAAACTCCTTCAGTCACATGTAAAATTGCACTGCATAATTTCATAGATAGCAGTTTATGCTTGCATGTCCCCATCATCACAAACAAGATCACATATGGAGATAAAAAAGGGGTGGACAGGAAATAATGCATGTTATGCTGGCACTTAACTGGTTGTGTTCAGGCACCATTTTTTTTTTTTCATTTAAAGTCTGTGTATGGTGCCAAATTGCAAAGTGCAAAAGGCTCTAAGAAGAAAAAAAAAAATCAGGTACTTCATACCTGTATAGTTGCAAAATCCCCAGATGCACAAGCTCCAAGAATGGCAGCACCCACCAAAACAGACTCCACTTCCTTGGACAGGACAACAGGCTTGCCTAGAGAATAAAATAAACAGGTCTCTGTTAGGAAGAAGGAAGCACTGCAGCACTAATGGCAGACTAAATAACTAAGCAAAAAAACAAACAAGAAAAAAAATAAAAAAAAGACTTGACTTGGAAACCAAGGTCACGCTCCACTCAGAGCTACCCTTCTATTGTTGACWAATGCAAATCTCTCTGCTCTGGGGTTCCAGGCTCCAAGAAAAATGCAGAATTTAAATAAAATAATTTCAGCAAAATACTCATGCAGAACATAAAATGTAGAACAAAGAACCCTCCAGATCTTTGACAACAGCTATTTTATCTCAAACAGCCTGGTATAAACCTGTTACTCTGTAATGCCTGGCTATTGAAAGGTGCCTTGCTGGGGGAAATAGGGTGTACCCTTTTGTTTCTTTTGCAACATGTAGAAAACAGTTGGCTTTGAGTTTGTTTTTTAAATATATCATCAACAAAGCCAGTCTGTTTTTGCTGGAAGACATACAAATGAGCACAGTAAGCTTTCATAAGCTCTACAGAAATCACAGAAACCTTTTCTTCYAAATTTTATAAGACACATGAAAAAGAGGTTAAAACCCCAGAAAAACAAACTCACAATAAACTTGAAAGAGATTTTAAATACTAACTACTTTCTACACAAATTAAGTCTTATTACCATGAGTAGTATCATGAACATACTTTCCCTCAGTTTACACAAAATTTTCTAAAACCCCACGTATTTTACTGTAAAACCATCTGGAAAAAACAAAACAATTACCACTTAAAAGTCACCTGCTTTCTTAATTCTCCGTTTWAAAAAAATCCTAACATAATAGCACGAGTCTAACTACTTTTCTAACTACACACTAGATGCTCCCTCTCACTAAGCCAAAGAATTTAATATTTCTCCAGCACTTGGCATGTGTGCACATTTCCATTACTGAGATAATTTCATTCAATGGCTGAGGATGCTTGAGATGGGCTTCCTTCTGTGAATCCTCTCAGTGATATTACTATAAAAAAGTGCTGCTCCTCAGAGCCAGCTGTACAATTAGAGTGAGCAGAAATTTGGAAGAGGCTCTCACTGAGACCAGCGAGCCACGAACTTCTCTTCCAGAGCCTCTGCTTCGGAGAAGACAAATAGACATTTTTCAAAATGAGGAATAAAGTTATTAATACGAGACACAATTATGAATACAAAGCAGGTTCAGCTGGCCTCCCAAGCATCTGGGCACATCATGCCAACTTTGYGCCGTTCCACCTTGCTATCAGTTCTCAGCCACGCAGAGCTGTCACAGGGGCCTTGTTGCCACTTCTCCGTCTAGTTAGCACGGACAGAGTGTCAGGGAAGGAGAGCGGACCCAGGGAGGGCTTGTTTGATCACTGGCATGACTCCGGACAGCAAAGGAAAATATCCCTTAAACTCCCCTGCATGGTGACCAAATGAGTCCATCTTAAAAACACCAGTGTAGGATCAGTCACCTGAGCACTTCTCCTCTTACCGTGGTCCCACAGCTCAGGAACTGGGCCAGCTTCGAACACAGGTGGAGATAACCTAAAATTAAAGCTGAGAGCGACTTGGGCTGTTTGCCAGGCTCCGAAGCACCAGACAACTTGCAGCAAGCTCTCCAATTACTGCCCATTCCCCAGGTCACCGGAATGCATGCGGAATCCTTACCAGGCAACAACACAATCAAGATACTTTCCAAGTGGCCTGTGAAATTATCTACTGGATGTCTGCATGACTGAGTCACGGGCATTTCCAGCCAACAATAATATATTCAGATTTTTTTCTTTTCGTGAAAGAATGGGGGATTGATCCTGGAATGTTAGTTATTTTATCTGATAGGCTCTAATGAGCTCAGCACAACCAAGAGCATTTCAGTTAGATGAACTCTGACATCCCCTGTCAGTCACAGATTGTACAAAAGGGGGAGAACTACAGGCTGCAAAAAGACCTTTTCATACTGAATTGCAGTTGGCSATTAGTTACAGCCAAAGGACTCCTGATTACATTTTAATCAGAATACCTCTCTGCAAATCTTTTATTTTAGCCATCATGAGCCAACATCACAACTCTACATGCAGATGAAACTCACCTAAAACATCTGAGTTATATAAGGAGAGGTGTGTATTTGACAATATCATTGTTCACAAACAGAAAAATACTCCTTTGGCAACAGGGTATTTAGTGAATTTTAGGTCAATTTTAGAGAATTTTAGGCCATTCTGCTCTTTGCAGAAAAACATTTCTGTTTTTTATTTTAGGTTATTACAAATACAAAGTGTATTTTCATCTTCCTTCTTGATTCAAGCTTATGAAGTATGGTCTGATGTCAGAGTAGGGCAGATCTTCCTATCAAATGACCCAAATCTAAGCCTTAAACTCCATTCTTGACAGTTCGGTGTTGTATAAAATATGCATCACTCAAAATTTCACTGAAGTCCTTTAAAGTCACTTTTGCTATTTTTTCCGTATTTTGGAGACATTAAGAACAGACATACAGATGTGCTAAGATAGCCACATGCAGGCAGGCTAATAACATAAAACTAATAGAGAYTTGGGAAGAAATACAACATATCTTACATAAAACAGGCTCATAAAATGTCCTGTGCATTATTCTTGTCCATTATATCTTCCTACAGTGGGATTCATGTAATCATCTTTACAGAAAGTTTGGAAAAAACATTAAACCTGCTAGTGATGAGCATGTAGGTGTACACAGTAGTTTTAAAAATTCTATCAGAAGTGTATATTTATATATATATTTATTCTAAGCAAGATCTACAGACTGGAAATCATGTTCTGTGTTTCTGTAGGAAACAAATTAGGGAGTTTTGTTTATGCTACATCTCTATGTTATTCAAATGTCTTTTAWTTTCAGGAAATCCAGTATTTCAGGAAGTAACATTTCATTTCAAATTTTTTTGGCCAAGCAAAAAAAATACAKTTCTATATAAAGAAAGTATTTATTTTTCTGAGGACAAAGCATTTAGCCACCTAAAATAATCATTTCATTTACACTCCTTTCCCGCCACTTCCTCAAACTTACCAGTAATGTCAGCGTGCATCTGCACAAAGAGGGGGTTCTTGCTCAGCCCGCCGCACAGGAACAGTGTGCTGATATGATGCCCTGCAGCCTGCATCGTTTCCAAAATATGTCTCGTTCCTAACTTCAAAAAGGGCAGGGGGAGAAAAAAGGAAAAAAAAAAAAAAAAAAAACGGATGAGCACAGGAGAACAGACATAGGCAGAGAACTTAAGGAAAAGGTGCTTAAAGGAATGATAGAAATGCATCAATATCACTGGCCCTAACAGCAACCTGCTGCCTGGGACGGTCTCTGAACTAAGTCCTCCATAGCAAAGACATCCCCATCAAAAATGTCCACAGCTGAAAATCACCCTCAGTATAGAAGTTTCCAGTCAAGAGTCAAGGAACAAAATTAAAAAAAAAAAAAAAAAGAAAAGGAATAAAATGAAAGTTCTATGTTTTCTTGGCAGCAAAAAGGAAAATGTGAAGAATTTTCTGTTGGTTGTTCAAAATAAAATGCTCCATTTCACACCTGGATTAATTGAAATATATCTAAAACATATTTTTTAAATATGGTTTATATGTTTAAAATAAAAACTTTATTTTAAATTAGTCAAATTAGAGTCAAATTAGAAAAGCTCAGTGTTCCCTTCTGTAAGTGATGAAAGCAAATACTCTGCCACTTCTAAGAACTCTTTTCTTTCCCTGTGCTTTGCTTGCATCCAACTATTCACCGAAGTCAACCCCATTCCCTCCTTGCCATTTCCTTCGACAAACCATTTATCCCTCAAATTGWCAGCTCTTTATATTCCCTGGACTTCCCTTGGAAGTTCAGACTTGAYTAGATGCCAAATTTAAGCTAAAATTTTGCCCAAGCTGGCTGTTTTCATGCAAATTCCGCCCCCCCCCAACACCATCTGGCCAAAGTTTTCACAAACCATCGTTCAAGTTTCCCTTATCTTGCGCTCCAAGTTCATTAAGAGGTCTCCAGCCTTTAATAAACCCCTCTGCACACGAAGCTACTGAAAACTGAAACGAGTTTCCTCAGACTTGGGATGTCTGTTACGAACGCCTGGCACAACTCGGGACAGGCCTTCCAATGTATTTGGTTTTTAAGGCGAGTGGCTATGAGGAACTCGAGCGGCCGCAGCACCAGCTGACTAAACCCATCACTTCCCTATTGACACAGAGGGCTAATTTCCAAGTGACACAGCCGCAATTTTAATTATGGAAAAATAAACTACTCTAAAAAAGAGACTGTCTCCTCAGAACTGGCCTGACAGCCACAATTAGATCTCTGACCATGTTCTCATCGCTCTAACGCACTTTGCAGTGAATAGCTTAAAGGATATTCTCTTTCCTTATTTCTAAAATTCAAATTTATTAGCACACACATTTACTCTCACACAACATACAGGCTCACACTCCTAAGACCTTGAGAAAGAACATGCTGTGAAAACGATTTTGTGTTTACCTGCCTGGAAAATTGTATTCACGCTGAAATTTAAATTAAAGATAGACTTATTTCACTGTGGTTGGGGGGGAGCTAATTTAATCCTGGATTGGAGAAAATGCAAATTGAGGGTCTTCAAATGCAAATTTTATATAAAAAGGAAAAAGAGTCTCCTGCTGAAAAGAAAACTAGAGATTAACATTCTGTGGGCAGCCCTAAACTTTTTACAAGGTTTTCAGTTAGGTTTAAAGTCTACATTGCATCCATTGAAGACAACTAAGGGTACAGGATTGGGGCCGTCCTGAACAAGACGTACTTCCTTCCACAAAAGTGAAGCTAAAATTGAAGTGTCAGGGTAAGACAGGAAAACTAAATATTCCAGGTATCGCGTTATAACTTAGTAAATATATCAAATATACCAAATATATACTATAACTTAGTAAATATACTAAGTAACTTAGTCAATATATCAATATATCAAGTCTAGTTCTGCCTCCTTTTTAATTACTGTTTCAAAGCCTATTTAAGAAAAATGAATTCCTGCTAATTAGCGATGAAGAGAAAGCTACACTCTGGTTGTTTATTTACATCTTGCATCTCAAGATCGATAYCATCCTCTATCAAAAAGGCATATCAGGGCTGAATTTAGTGTTAAATGCGGTATTTGTGGTTCACCAGAAATTCCAAGTTGTATCATGCAGTCAGATAATAGGTGACTTTCCCAGGACGTCCAGCAGAGAACGGTTCCACTTCATTAGCGCAAGATAATAACAGAGCACCTGGTCGAGAGCGCCAAGTTTTGTTTCCAGCCTCTTTCAGGGGACAGGAGCAGTAGCTGCCGTTGTTTAAGCTCTCCTAGACATTCTCATTTAAATGGGGGGATTATGCCGAAGCATCAGGTATAACCCAGCTACGTTCACCTCCAAAAAAAGATCAAAAATAACAACAGTGAATTCCAGATTTGGGCTGAATTATTGCTATTTGCTGAAGATGGAGGGTTAATACATTAGGCATACGGCTCGCAGTGAATTTACAGCAGCCGCCCACTCTCCATCCCAGATGGCTGACCCAGCCTAGCAGAGACTTTTAGTTGTTGTTTAACTACTAGAGCAGTTTGGAAGTTTTCCAACTGAACAGAGTTTTGTCAGGAGAAGTTTCCAATTCATTAAGCTGTTAATGTTTTTTTGAAAACATCTCAAGCTCAACAAATTTAAAAAACCAAAAAYCATGAAAAAAGCTGTCAAGGGAGTGTTGACTTCAGTCATTGGATGCCTAGGGACAGGGTGCACCGCTGAAAATACTGTGTGCCAGGGTTTCAAACAGCTTCTCTGACCCCAGTTTTCATTTCAAATCAGAATTTCTTGTTAACTGGAAACCCTGGGTTCCAGAAAGCCTCTCATCTGAGTAAACCAAGGCAGGAACAAAAGCGTTCCCATAAAACATCCCATCCCTGCGTGCTAGCGAACATCTATGCCATTTTCACAAAGATGTTCTCTCTGTGCACTTTTAGGCACAGCTTGGACAGGCTGTTCACAAGGCACCGGGAAGACCAAGGGAGCAACGAGATCCAGCTCTGGTCACTTTGCAGCGTTAGGAGCTGGGCTGAATCACGGATCCACGCTGACTTACTGTGTTAGAGAGCCCTGATTCATCTACCAGGCTACGAGGGGAAAACCGTGGTTTTAGGAACAATCTGCAGATGAGGCATTGTAGAGGAGACCAAGTTCCTTCATATCACTGCCAAGGCTTTTCTTATTTCCACTCTCTCAGCTTAACCTCTGCCTAGCCCACAATGTTAATGCAGCCCATGCAGTATTAGGCTCTTGCCTCACATCTGCACTAGAGGCAAAGGTTTCGTTTACAGAATTGCCATAGAGAGAAAACTTTTTAGAAGGCATTTTCTCCTCGCTCTGACCTCCCCCTGTCCATTATTTTACAGTAGGGAATAGCTACCAGTGTGAGTAAACAATATCTTGTTCCTCTAAGAAACCTATTAAGTGAATTCATCTATTATTAGAAATCTATTTAGCGGGAGGGAACGATCGGTCTGTCACAGAACATGAGACAATTCATTTATTCTTTTATGCACTTAAAATGGCTTACAGCAATGGCTTGAATCGTGGCCAAGTAGATAAGGGCAAGTTCATCCAGACCCTGAGACAATGTTAGTCCAACAACCTGCATGAAGATCAAAAAGAAAAAGCACAAATTCAGCCAAGGTAAAGCTATTATTTTCTGTGGTTTCTTGTTGTAACAAGTTTAAGTGCTAATTCTAAGCCCTATTTTTGTGGCATGTACACATAATGTTATGTTAAACATGTTATTCCTGATCCGAGGAAGAGCCACATAAATTGCTCTTGCCCTTGCAAAGAAATAAAGAACAAACAACATATTCTATGGGATTAGAGCTAGATTAGCTCTGACAGTTTTATGTTATGACTCAGATAATGCCTGTGAATGTATTTAATGTAATAATATGAACACAGTATTACATAAACGTAACATTTTAAAAGCCCTTCTCCTCCCCGCTTCCAAGCACTCTTACACCAAAAGACAATTCATAATGAAGGACTATATCTTAATGTCATTTGCTCTGACATAAATTATGCTGAATTAAGATCAACACAGGCAAGACCTAAATGCAGCCGTAACTTTCGCAGGAAAGATGCACTGCTATTATCAATATTTGCATAACATCATCATACCAAAGGAAATTCTGATTCTACTGCAGCAAGTATTTCTTTCATAAAATAATGCAGTTTTACTTAGGACCCCCCAAATATGTAAGCATCTATTTTTTTTTAATCTTTCTCCAGTCTGTGATTGAACATGTGTTGCAGTACTTAAAACTACCCTTTTTTACCTCAGTTTCAAATACAGTATATTTTGGTACTGGTAAATAGCTTGAGATATTCACTCCAAGGACAACATGTCAATTTAAGGTGCAATTCTGCACTAAGTTCCAGGTAGATCATCAAATTATATCATTATGGTGTTCTTCTATCACAGTCCTTCACATTAACAACCTGGCCTGTGTCATGGATCTGTCATCATGACGTTCATTGGAAGAGAAACCTCCAAATGTTTAAACACGTACTGAAAATCTCACCAGAAGAGGTTTCCTGATGAATGTCCAAAATCTGCTCTTTCTGGTTCTAGATTGCAATGCTGAAATTCATTGTGCTGAAACTCATTACAACGGAAATGTAACATTAGGCAGACAGGTGAGTTTCCAGCAACAGCAAGCATTTCTGCTCCGTGCTCTGACATGCAACTCCTAGGAAAGGTACCAGGAGACACACACACCTCCTCGTATTTTTAGAAAACAGACGTGGCGCTGGCACTATCTGAAGTATCCTGGTCTCTGGTTTTCTGCTGAAACATTAGCACGTTTCAAAATACAGCAAGAAACCAAAACCCTATGGGATAGTTTAAATAGCTAAAGAGAAGTATGTTTAAAATTAAACAAAGAAAAGTTCTTTCCAAACTTTTTTTCTTTTTTTTTACCCCGTATTGACCTTTTTGCAAAGACAGGCTGTTTCTTACCATGCCCTTTAGTGTCAGATCTGTTAAGGGAGATCTGTTACCATGGAAATCTGGCCAAACATGTAAATCAACAGTGAGGAAACCCACAGGCAAAGATTTCTTAATCAGATCCAGGTGACTGTTCAAGTATGTATATATACTTTGAGAACTGGAAGAAAAATAAGTTGGAGAAAAGAGTAGGAGAGGTTATTCATCAAACTTAAAACATTTGCACCTCTACTACCCAATGCMAAAGCAGCATCAAAAGAACTCCAAATATAAAACAAAGGGGGAGAAAGATGAAGCCACAGCTTGCCCAGCACAGGGCAGCTGGCAGGGATGTCTATGTGCACTTGCACTCAGCAACCACCCAAAGTCCTTGGCACAGCAGGGCCTGGGGAGACCATGGAAGTGGATGGAAGTCGATGCTCTCGAGCTTGTGTCCCCCAGGTCCCTCCTGGAGCCTCCTTGATATTTTGGGGTTCAATGATGCTTGTCTTGAGCAGAAARCAGGTGCTGAGACTATGAAAGCGACTGCTATGGAGAGGAAAGCCCAGAGAGAGGAACAAGGAGGCTTCCAGAGAGAAATGAAAATAAAATTTCATTACAATGTTTTAAGARTTTTTGTGATTAATAAATAGTGCTGGACTTGCAGCTTTCCTTTTTTAAATGATAAGTATTTCAGTACGTGTTATGATGAAAATGCAGCAGTAAGGGTGGAGGAGAGCAAGCAAGTGGCTGCTGTTTTAGGGAGGAGCTGAACATGGGCCTAAATACAAATATTTAGATATATAAATATGTATCTAAGCTGAGACACTACACCCATCCCTGCAATATCCCCCCGGCCTTCTCCCCACGCCAGCAGTAACTGGAGCACTAATGGTGAACAACCCAGTGCTTTGGCTTGCCATGACTTTAGTGACATTCCAGGTTAAAAATGTTGCAATTACGGTCAGAGTATTTTTTCGCAAACACTCATCCCATCATAAACAGATTCATATATATTTTTCAAATCCTAGGAAATCTCAGAGTGGGGCACTAAATTCTAGACATGTGGATCAACAATAGCATCTAACTCTAATTACAATTGATYAGTCATTGTCTCATCCACTGTATACCCAAACAGTGATATTCATTTAGCCTCTACACGTATATTCAATCATCCACTAATGAGATCCCTAAGGGAATTTGGCATATGCTTTACTAGTTTGACTCCTGACCTCCTAGCAGCTGTATATTTATACTTTGCATTCAACATTCAGCTGCATGTTTTTTCAATTATACCTTACCATGTGTATGCTATCAGAGGATATCATTCAAAACGAAATACACTTGGAAGACATTAAAATAACTAATTCACATCATTATTCACATACTTCTAAATGTGCTTTATATGCCTTCTTGGACCTGCATTATCATAATTTAGAAGTTACAGTCATTTTTTCCCCCTCATTCTAATAGTGGCCCTATTTCTACATTCCTAAAGACCCTATTATAAACAATACTCACTAATGACAAAATCATTGATTTCCCGTCTAAAGCTTGGTTTGATGGTTGGGAAGAAAAAGGAATGAAAACTTCGTTCAATCAGAGGCTGACCAGACATCCCAGCTTCTATCTGCTCCCCACAGTGCTCATTTACTTGCAGGGTTTAGCCATTCGGGCTGCTCTCATAGAGTCCGAGGATGTGCAACACAAGCTGAAGTTCAGCCAAAGCCACTTAAGACTCAGATAACCTTAAAAATACACTTCTCCACACCTTTTCTTCTTCCCTTTTTTTTYCCTTTATACATAAATGTGGGTTATTGGCAAAATCCACCAAACACTTGCCAGTTCCATGTCCCCACTAGGCCTGTGCTATATGCAGTATTAAACCACAGGCTCTCTGGAGCCTTTTCTATTCAGTTCTGTGAAAGGGGATCAGTAGCAGCTGGGTCTGGCTTGCAGACCTGAACACAAACTACCGGCATTAAAAAGGAGTTATGCTGAAAGTGGAGAGTAATAAATCAGCACAACTTTGCCCAAGGTTATATTTGTACTAGGGCAGAGTTTCAGAAAGCAACAAGATTGCAGAACTTAATTTGCTCAGGAATCTTGAAAGATGCCAGCAGGTATCTTTCAGGGAAGAAAAAAATCAAAATATTTTAGATTTCTAAATCTTAAAAAAAAAAAAAAGCCCTAAAAATCTACAGGTGCTAAAAACTGACAAATATTATTATTACCTACTGCTTGAAAGATCCTAGAAGAGCTGACAGATATATGTATTTCACTTTATTCCTGTTCTCCAGGAGCCATCCTTTTAGATCAGTAAACAGCAYTCAGAAATGAAGGAAAAGAAATTTTGTCCCAACGCACAGCTCTTGACAACAGGACATGCAATCTATGATRTCCAACAGACAGACCTTCCTCCAGAAGGTAAGGAACTCCAATTCTAGCAACTAAACATTAGAGTATAAATGGTTGTGTTATTTCCTTCTTTTATGTCGTACTCTGGTCTATGTATCTTGGAGTGATGGCTAGATGTCAGACCTACACAATATAAAGAGTAAAGCACAAACGTGCCATCTACACAGCAATTTCTGTGACTCGCTGAACTGCATGGAASGAGGTGTCTTGTTGCCCACAGAGCACGACAAGTAGCTAGCCCAGTGGCTAAGTTTACAGCTATCCAGATGATCCTCATGTAACTCAATCCCCTCCACTTCCAGTAAAAGAAGGGAAATGGGAACGGGGGGATAGGACAGGGAGGGTTGCACAAGACTGGCCGGGCCTTCAGCACAAGTGGTCAGCAGCAGCTGGTTTCTGGCAAGCCTGGCTCAGCCGCCTCAAGCCCTAACAAGAAACTACAAACCAGSTGAAACAGGGATAACTGCAGCCTGCAAATTCCTATTCCTGGTACATGTGGAGGGCCAGGAGCGTGGACAGGGAGGCTTCTGACACCAGGATGGAGAGGGAGAATGGAAGCAGAGTTAGCTAAGAGATTCGTTTACTAATTTATTACCAAATTTATAGCTGTGCAACCATTTTTTAAGAAGAATGAAATCTGCAAAATATTACAAAATCATCRCTGAGCAGATGAACTTGATAATCTTGATATCATAATCCTCTTTATCGATACTATCCTCCAGGTAGTGTACTATAGGTCTATCCAAGCACACACAGATATATTACTATGTGTAYGTTTTTATTTTTAAGAACCATATAAAGAATTCTAGGAAGCATAAATCTATTTCATAATTTCATATTGACTGAAGTCCAACAAATTTCTGGGACACTTGGACCAGTCCTCAGCAAGCAAAAGGTATTGGACACTGCCAAGCACAAGAAGGCCATCCAGAGAAATCAAGAAGCTTTCTGCTTCCAGGGATGGAAAATGTATGGATGGAAAATAATTCTATGTGTTCAATGCATCTGTCAGGAGTGACCCTTGCATTTCAGAACAGAGTGAAGATAAAATGCTGTTTTCCTTAATCCAAGGAGAAAAAGAAAGCAAAAAAGACAAGCATACTTTCATGCAATGTGCCCAACTGCTCAGCTAAGATCTTTCTGGGAGTGATGTGAACTATCTTAAAAAGTATCTGAGCCAAAATAGCTTGGGAAAGTTCAGATCTGAAAGAAGTCTCTGCATATTTTCCATCTCCTTTAAAAGTGGACGAAACTAAAATGTTGAACCTCATGCAGTCTTGTCCTCAAGTAAGCCTAGAATTACCTGTAATTCATTCCTATGTCTTAAATTTTGTCTAAAACTTTATCCCAGGTGTCTATGTTCTACTTGTGCTTCTACTTTTATCCTATAGCTACGCCTTTATTTAGATGACTCTTCCAAATACATGAATATATTTTCAGTATAAGGTATAGGTAGCTCATTCCTGGAGCTTAATACTATTCCCTCCAAATTAAGATGCGTCATTAGTCCAAGGCACACAGGTCTGCTGAACAGGGCTGATGGAAGAGCACCACGAAATACACTGGGCCAGATACAAAAGGAAAGATGACAAGCAGAAAGTGAGTATCACCACCTAGAACATCACCCAGGGTGAAGGTTTAAGGGGAGTTTAAAGCTTTGATCTTTCAGCAACCAATTGGGAAGCCTTTGTAAATACTTCATGGGACTCAAGTGACCAAAGTTGCTATCAGTTTGCCGATTCCCACATTGCAGAGTAAAGATACAGCAGTGCAGTTCTGCAGGGTTGGAATTGTCTAACAGTGTATCATCAATTTGCAAGGCATATATGTCATAAAAAAATAAGAACAGTGACCTGGCTTTAGCTCTTGCCTGTAATTCTGGGAAAGCGACATGGCCTTGGACAACATGCTCTATCTGAAAAAGAGGAAAGCAACATTATTGGAATGAATGCATCTTAAAAAGTCAGTTCTAGGAAAGGGTAATGCAGCATTATAACTTCTAAAAGACATGAGAGCTTCTAAACTGCTCACAAAGTGTTGAGCTCTAGCCCAAAGTATGGCAAAGACAAAACTTCCACTGATAGGACTGGATGCAGAATTTGGCTTAAAAACAATAGGAAAAACACAATGCTACACTCAAAATACACATAATCCTAAGCATACAGATCCTCAGTCAGAAGAGTGAGGAGGAGAAACAATGGTTCTTGCCTGTACTGAAGTATCTCAGTGTAGTTCCACTAATCCCTCCCATTGGCTTGCATGCGTACCTAAATTCCACCAGAACATCTTCCTGGCCCAAACACCTGCATCTTTCTGTATCACTGTTAAAAATAAAATACCAGGTGTGTTATCATCCTAGTGCATGCTCAATATGTTTATTGCAGGCAACAAAATATTTGGAACAAAAAAACCTCTGTACTTAACTTACATATCTGCCAGTTTTACCGTTATTCAGAAAAAAGAGCACCATGTAGGATCACAGAGAGTCATGGAGCAGCTTTTGTGGCCTCTTGCTAACACCCCATCAAAGGTTATRGTAAAGATAAGGAGGCAAAGCTAGAGGTACTTGAAAACACTGAATATACTTGGCAACACCTCCTGGCAGTGTGCCACATTAGGTAGTTAATTTTTAACAGTGTGAGTCTGGGCCTTAACAGTGCAGTAAAACTTATATAACAAGGCATGCACATATGAACATAGCAGGAAAACATAATGCATGCTTGTTACCTCTGAGATTTACATCTAAGACACTCAAGCATTAGAAAGAAAGCTCTGGATTGAATTTTGCAATCTTAAAAAAAAAAATCTCTTCAGAAAGTACTTACGTGCTTATAAATTCAGAAATAAATCTATAAACAAATACAGTATATACATGTGCTGTGAAAACACTTTACACAAAAACATTGTGGCACTTATGAAGTTACATATTTAACACTGAATTCAGGAAATGGCCAAATGTGACTGGCATCCTACAACTAGAAAATTCCCAGAACTCTTCTCCTCTTGTAAGATATTCTTTATTTCACTGTTGATGTAATGCCAGGATCTTAAAATGACTGCTGCTTTAAAATTACAAGGATAATGGACGCAGCCTATCCTCCGCAGCACTGTGCACGTATCCCATTTTCTCTTATGGCTCCCCATGTGTTTTGCGTACATATAACCTCAAGAAGACCACATGAAATATTCTGGGCATGTTTTAATAAGACAGCTTCCCTAATATAGCTAATAGTATTTACTGCTGACTTTTGCTATGGGTCCTAACAAGAACATACCTTTAAATGACCCAGGAACATCTTGTTCTCTGGTACTAGGATGGAATCCAAGTATCTGTAATTACTGAAAATCATTCTTTTTAATTGCCTTTCTGAAATGCCCTGACTCTCACAGCACATGTGAAGTGCAGAGCCAAYCTGAGCCAGCCAACAAAAGACACTGACCTGCTGCATCCTCTCTAGAGCTTTGTGTCTCCATCCACCTTGGATTAGGCACCTAGAGATTGCTCTCTAAAGTGTTCTTAAAAGGAACGCCTGAGATTTTCTCTTTTTCTTTTACAGTGGTGTCATAATGAGCAGAAACTAACTTTTTCTTGTAGTAACTTCCCATAAAATAGGACACTTGGTTGCCCATAAAATGGGACACTGGTTCTAGCCACAACTTGGCCCAAGCAATTTAAGACCTGCCCATCCCACCTGCTGAGAGGGATGCTTTAGCCATAGGGCTATGGAGAGGCCGGAGATGGGATGAGAGGTGGCAGCTGCAGGAGCGGAAGCAGGATGAGTATCCCACGGAAGCAGGCAGCAACGTAAGATCCACGTGGCCAAGGACAGGCTGCAGGAAGGAGCGCCAATTCCCAGCTCCATGCTCAGGGTGTGACTGGGCTTCCTGTCCCAGGATAATTTCTGTTTCTCCCTTGGTGATTGTTTCACATGGAATGCATCAATGCCGTGATGCCCAAATCTACTATTTCCTGGGCCAGTGCTTCGACCACTAAGCTTTTAAAAAGGTGGGTGGTGCTCTGTCTGACTAAGACGGCAATTATGCCTGCAATTTCTGAGAGGCCTAACCCACCTGCCTGCTTGGTGAGGACACCTGCAGGCCTGGACCTGCTCCCTTGAGGCTCTGCACCTCCGTGTGAGCCTGGCACCCCTCTGCTCAGGGCAGGGCAGCTCTGCATTCGAACACACGGCACTGGGAGACACGGGCAGTTGTAGAAGCTTTCAGCGTTAAGCAGGCACTGAGGTCTGCATCTAAGCACCTGAAGTCTGATCAAACACTGCTCTATACAGCTCCTCTTTCTTTAAATTTTATATAAGCTTTTTATCTGTGTACCATACTGTAGGTAATAAAAGTCACCGTTAGAGGATCTGGTCCCTTTTTACGTGTATTGATAAACTAAATTAATCCAATATAGTCAGACTGAAGATATATATTCATGCCCTATATAGATAGGATAACATACAAATATCTTACTATTCTATGCACAGCATGCCTTTCACTTATGCGCACAATTCTTCAACATATCTCAAATTATATGTATTTTTTATATCAATGTCTGTCTCAGCCTGCTACTAAATCACAAAAAGAAAGTCTATTCACTTGCAAAACAGTAACAGCACCAATAACAAGAAATAAGAAAAGTCCTTGGTGCTCTGCCTTGTCCACAATCTCCTCTGAGTATGAAAAGGAACAGAGTGTACAGGACACAGCAAACAAGTAAATGTTACTGCTTTCCACCAGATGATTTCTCCTATAATTTTATGAAGTTATTTAGAGGAGAGCTCTGGTTGAATTGCAGTTAGGACAAGCCTGCCTTCCTTGAGTCCCTTTGCATCTCCAAACACTTACCAGTTTTCCTGTAGCGCTTTGACCTCCTTCATTCAACCAAAATCCTGGCACCATAGCAGAGAAGTAAGGACCCCAAACACCAGGCACAAAAATGGGCGTTTCACTTATCTGGAGAAAAAAAGAGAAAGCTCCAGTGACTCAAACTGCCTGTCAAACTAGGTACTTCACAGTTAATCTTTGGCAGCTGCCGGAGTCCAATACCGAGGACATCTTCTGCTTCTCCACTGGAGTTACCAGCATGACTGGAGATGTACACGTGGAGATTTACCACATGGAGCACATGGAGAAATATGTCCCCCAACTTGTGGCATTTTTAGATTATGTGACACAGCTACAGTTATTGGCTGCACTACTTATTCACCCTGCCACCCAAACAGCTGGATTGGCCATGTGGAAGAGTAAATTCTTTCAGGGATAGGACCTGTAGTTCATACGGAGAGAGAAACTATCCTGTTCCTCAGAAAAACCCACACCTTAATCCAAACAAGCACTTGGAGGAGGTGGACAAGTAGAAGCCGCAGACATGGGCTGGGTGAAAGGGGATTTTCTGAGGTTAACTAACAGGAAACACTCACCTGGGTAAACTTCTGATTCTGCCCCATATTGGGGTTCAACCTTATGCAAAACACCTCCCCCTTCACACGTGTGAACCCTTTTGTGAGGGTGGGGACCGAAGCACTCGCTTTCAGAAACCGTCCTGCATTCCACCGTATAGATATACCACCCACACAGGCAGTGATGTCCTGCTTCTTTGCAGTATTTCAGTGGTTAGACCACTCAGGATGTGGGAGATACTGGTTCATTTCCTTTCTCTGCTACAGAAGATGCAAATTATGAGTTTGTAAGGGTGGAGGGGACTCTTCCTTCCTCCTATTCAAGCTACTTCACTTTCCCTGCTCTAGTCCACAAAGACAACGTAAAGAGGCATGATATCGAGCCCTGCAAATACGGCACAGAGCAGGGTAGGTAATGSTGGGAGAACTTGGCTTCCAGTACCTCCCACAAAGCCTATTTATGGGTTCTGCATTGGTTGAATACATTAATAATTCTTGTAGCAAAGRCTGGAGAAGAGAGGTCAGGACACCTGGCTTCGTTTTGAAGCACGATTCATGTTCTGTCTTCCATGACTACATAGCTCRATATATCCAAGGTGCACACATCCATGATTTTCCCGGGAAAGTCATGAGGCGGCACCATCCTATACTGCCACATGCTGCAGGAATACACTTCCCACCGGCCAATGCTAATGGGAAGGCCGGACCTGCAGCTGTTTTTCTCCAGAAGGTGGGGAAACACTCCAAGAGGAGGAAACAAGATTGCTGTAACAGCACTAGTCTATGTATTTTCAACATAGAGATTCCAGGAAGGTTGGCGTGGATTTAAATTTCCTCAACAAAAAGAAGAGTCTCAGTCAACAAGACTTATTTTTTTTTAATTTAGGTATTGCTTTACATGAGCAAAATTCTAGATCCACTAAAGCTGCTTAAGGTTTGCTGTTGATTTCAGTAAGGCYAGAATTTCATCTCAAAATTCTTTTCATTAGTAATAATTATAAACTCAACCTCTGCTCTTCTTAAACTCAGTGCATGCTCTCCCTATATTTAAACAGGCCAAGCTTTAAAGCACTTCTGCTATGAACTAGGGAGTAAGCTCTAAGACACAGTTTACTGGTATTTGTGCATCACACATGTTTAGTAAATAAAGCAGCCRGGAGGTTTCTGCACAAACAATAGTCTGCTGAAGCCATCAACTTACATCGCAGCTGATTCCTGTCAGGAACATGAAGTCAAGGAGCAAAACAAGCAAGAAAACTGTTTTCTCAAAGTGCATCGCCAGAGTTTCAAGCAATGCTGATTTCTCTTAGGAATACATCTAACAAGTAGAAGAATCTTGCTCAATTCCCCCCTATCAGCTCAAATGTGCTGACTTACTCTCACTGAAGATGTTTGCGTGCGTGCACAGGCATCTGGGTGCCTGCGTAAGGGTTTGGCCGACCAAACCCATTAAAGAGCAAGAATAGCTGCACTGAATTTAAACCGGCATTTATGGCTCCAAGTGGACGAAGCTGCGTCAAAAACATTGCAGAGACATTTGTTTCTGTTTTGTTTTCTCTTAAAGCTACAAATTAATATATCTTTGAGTTTTCAACACCTCTGTGAGGCAAGCCTTCTTTTACTATTTTAATAACAGAAAGTACAGCAACAGAAAGTATTGATTAAAYGCTCCTAAAATTTAAAAACTTGAARTAACTTGCATTTTAGACCAATTCTACAGTGCTGACCTTACTGAGAACACGGTAGTGTGCCAAGATTCCCAAKWTACCTGCTCCAAGGTAGTGATGGAAGTCAGAAAACAAGTCATGTCCCCACTCACTCTTTCCTTTACTTATGGAAAAGTGCACACGTCTCTAAAGGTGGGAAAGGACCCTTATTCCAGGATGGGCTTGCATTTTTGAAGTTTTACCTCAAAACATTTTCAACGAAGCAAAGTTTGCAATACTCGACTACGATCTGTGCTTAAAGAGTACGCACATGTATTAAGCCTGAAAGCACAGAGCTGTGCTCAGCAGCTAAGAAGTCTGAAGAGCCCAGATAGACTAAAGAGAATCAAGCTACAATGTCCTCTGTCCCAAATGAATGCATAGAGAGTTCTAAACATCAACAATAACAACACAGTAGAAACTTCCAGACATTATTCCACTATATTCCAGATTGTCCTGTATCTCTACTAGCACTCAAAGGTGCAGACTGATTAAAAGACCCAACTCTTCCTGGAGCCTGTTCTTCTGGCTCAGTATTTCAGACACCCACTGGAATTTGCCAGCACAGGATATTTTCATGCTGGCTCTTATCAAGTTACACTGAAACTTTCCTATCATCTTACCACTGAAGTACCATTTGCACACATTCCAGCAAACTTTCAACACGTGAACAGTGCAAACAAGGGAGTTATCTCCACATTTATGAATAGAGCCAGTGGGGTGCTACATCACCTTTTTTTTCTGCTGTGGGAGCTCTCGGTTGGAATAAAAAATGCTAGTGATCATGCTGGGTTGGGACTATATATGGGATCATCATATTTCCTATTTCTCTCTCCACTTAAAAAGCTTAATTCACTTTTTGCAGACTCAAAGACATGCAGCTTAGCTACAAATTATCATGTGCGTGGAAAGTGAGAAAGGCAGGAAGGAACAAAACTCCCCCAAATGTGCCCAAATGCTTTGTAAAGTAGGGAGGTGAACTCTCTTCCACAGATGTATAAGAGACATCAAATGGTTTCCATTTCCTCTCCTTGAAATACTGTGGGTGACCCTTAAGTTCTCCAGGCTATGCAGCAAATGGCACCKGTATTTTCATAATCCAAATTTATCTTCAAATTCTGTTTGACTACATGGATCACTCATTCCCTCCAGAACATGTCACCAGACATAGGTGAGCCTGGGGAAACAGTGCAAGGTTTGCTGCAGAGCTCAGAAGGTAAGAGCCCTTTGCCAGGCTCCGAGTTATTTCTGTTACACTACATCACATCCTTTTCACAGCTTTCCATTGCCTTCAGACACTCTTACAATGATACAGATGGATCAATATACTGTCATTGCTTTGCCATTAATGAAGGTTAAGAAAACCCTTAATCCTTTTAGCAGAAAAACAACATCTGTTTTAGGTTTATGGGCAGTTGATTTTTTTTTAAAGCAAGTAAGAGATGTCATCAGTCCTTGAAAGTCAAAGCAAGCATTCAAAAGGAACATCATATTTTCTACCTTCTATTTAACTTAAAGCCATCCTCTAACAARCCCTTATTGTGAGATACGTTAACACTGCTTATATTTTACAAAAGGAGAAACTGAAACACAAAGAGGGTAAGGTTGCCCACCCTTATGTGCAGAGAGGGTCAGAAGGCTCTCTGCACAATAACTAATGCAGCAGGTATTTGAGGATGGGAGATTACAGGAATTTGAATCAACTCACATTTTGGGTTGTAAAAAGCATCTATAAATTTTTAAGTTAAACATACTCACACACACTATTGCTTGCTCTATTATGTTTACTTATAGAAGTATTATATACCTTGAAGACCACATGGTGTTTYACCTGGGGATGAGGAAGAATTCCTTTGTGCAGGAACACATGGTCTTTCCATGTCTCTCCCACATGAACATGTCTACTTCCTCAGACCATCAATTCTGACAATTCTGTGATCGGGTTCATCAGAAGGAGAAAAAAGCTGAAGGAGATGTTTCAACATCTCCTGAAAGGGAGAAGAAAGAGGAAAAAAAGTTCTGTCTGGGAGGATTTAACCTCCGTGTGTGCTCTATAAAAGATCATTCTAATATGTAAGATATGTAAACATTATAGAGCAATCAGAAACAAATTAAACGACGAATTCAGTTTAACAGTATTCAGCTGTGGTGCAACTGCCAGAAGGCACTTTTTGTTATGAATAGATCATTTGGATGAGTTACAGACCAGATTTCAACCCTGGCGTGTGCTAGGAAAATCAATGTCAAACTATCTAAGATCAGAAGGTATCAGCAGCACATCTGGCAGCCCACAGARATGAAAAATGTCCTTAAAATATATAATGCTATATAGAACTAAGCTCTAGTATGAAAGGACCTGCTTAAATGCACTAATAAGAGATCTGTAATGTATTTAGTTTAGTTTAGTCTTTCCCACCCGCTCTCCCTCTAAAACAAGAACAGACAAAAACAATCCACCTCCTTTGCAGAAGTGTATGTGGAAAAAAGCACTACTCACCAATGGCATTGTAGGGCAGATTGCAGCTAATGTAAGTGAATCAAAGGCGTCAGTGCCTTTAATGCAAACTAAATTGAGTTTTCAGGACTGGAACAAGGATTGGTAAATAACACAGACCTTCAAAGAGGAGAAGAATCCAGATATAGAGACATTCCGTAGAGTAAGCCACAAGGCAAGATTTATTTAATTTAGCTCTGTCTTGCTAGACTAGCCATATGATCTCCTCAGTGTTTCCTCCTCAGTTTTATGTATATATTACAGTAATCAGAGACAAGATAAAACAAAACAGGCCACACTGCTGAGAGCAGTTTTATGGAAGCATGGATTCCAACAAAACTTCCTTCCTTAGTTGACACCATCTGTTGCTAGCATAGACTTAAACAAATTCTTACTACTTAGCTATGACATGAGAATAAAATCTTCRCATTAATCAGGAATACTGCTACATAGGCACCTTCATCCTTTTTCATTTCTGCATCCTAACATTGGGCATCTGATATCTGGCAGCATTCTAGTATTAATATCAGCTTATCAATAAACTTGCAGTACATCTTCAACAAAAATCAATTTTCTGTGAAACTAGCTGACTTACAAAAAAAATCAAAATTAAGCCTTCATTCTGCTGTTAAAAGTGTTTTAGAATAACCACTTGCTAATGAAAAGCTAGACCAGAAAATCTGTCTGAAAATCATTTCACTTATCAGCTACTATAGTCAGAAACCCAGCATAACAGCTGCTCCTTTTAGGTTGTGGCACGTATGAAAAAAGATCCAAGATATTAATGGAGGGAAGGGAAAAAAAAAAGAAGGAATAGCATGGCATCAGTCAGCAACTAATAAATGCTCTTTACAGTGCAGGACTTTGATCATTGTCAAGTCAAATACTTTCATTAACTTCCCTGCTGACTTTTAACTTTCAAACTTTGTGACTGTGAGTTGAGAATGCCGATATTCATTAAATTCAAGGGTTTTACCTTGATGCGTAAAATCTTGTATTAAGAAAACGGTATCATTTAGCTTCTGCTGACAGATGGACCTTATATAGCTACTTGACCACAACTTTATGACAAAGAATGAAAGAGATTCATAAAAGGAGAGAATTCAAAGGGAAAACCAAGAATGTTTCATTTCTGGGTTTCTGGTTCAACCTCAGGTCATAGTAGTAGCTACTGAACGTATGAATTGGTAACTGCACTTTCTGATGCCATATATATTAACTGCATGGAGTCCAGTTATATTCTGAATGGACTGATGCCTACCCCAGAATTGCTATCTTGGCCTTAACGCTCAAGCACAAAATGGATATAAAATTAAACTTTCCCTGAAACCCCGTAGACAAGTCACTAGGTTCATATTCTGACTGTAGTTCTCTTCTTCATATACACTGTTAGCAGCAATTACATATTAAACTTACAACAGCACTCAAGTTTTAGCCTGATGCAAATGGCATTTAGGAAAATAAGATTTTAAAGTAGCTAAAGAATACTTCAGAATAAGAGGGAAATTAAAACACATATTAATGCATTGATAATTAATGTATTAATGTATTAATATTAATTCCAGTTCTTATGGGTCATATATTACCAATAATTTGTTTGATTATATTTTCAACCTATGTCCTCTGGCCATGACTGGTTGGCTGTGTAGCCGCCTAACTTGTGGTGACAAGTGACACAGCTCCCTTCCACGTGACAGGCTGGCATTCTGTGGGCCATCCGCAGTGCTGCTCAATGATGTTGTTAGATACWGCGCCACAAACATTTATGCAACTAAACTTACACCAGTGAAGGCATGGAAGTTACTTGAGTGAAGATAAAGATAGAACATGGTCTTCAGCCTCAACACGTCTGACCACAAGACAATCTTGGGAATCTGCTTGCATTCAATCAAGAACACTGGCTGATGTGGTGCAAAGACTTTCATGCCCAACATGGAATCCACCACTTGTCAAGGCTGTGTCATGGGTTTATCAAACCCAGAGACATGGACACGCTAAAACACAGTGACTCTCATTTCATTAGGGGAATGGAAATAGAAAGAATGAAAGCAGAAGAAACTTGTCCAAATACGTCTGTCTGAGGTTGCACAATGGAAAAATAAAGACATCAGACAAAATTTTTGCAGTATAAGATATTGTTTCTGACTGTGGAACCAGCCAAGGTTAAAAGAGACAGCGAGGGAGACGTACATCATTCAAAGGGGAAAGCCATGAATCAGAATCACAGGGGCCTGGGCACTGCCAGAAGCTCAGACTTATGGCCAGAGAATGACCTGTGGCAGGAAAGTTGAATCAGAAACATATTCTCAGTCTTATCTTTTTTTGCCCAAGTTTGTTTCTTTTGTTTTGACTGTACTGAAGTCATGTTTTTGAGTCACCTATGTTCCCATATTGCTTTTAATATCATGCAGGAATAATTGCACATGGCAAAAGTGGTCACAGACCAGGAGTTCTGGCAGAAACACGTGCCCAACTAGCTCATACGGCCCAAGAGGTCTCAGAGACCAGTCTACATCCAGGAAATGGATCACAGAGTATGAGGAAATGCCAGTGATATTGCTTATTTACACCTCATGAAAATATCAAGAACATGTGTGTGGGTCCAGCATATTTCGATCCATCTTACTTTAGAGCAGGGAAGCAAAGCCTCAAATCAGTGAAGTATGTGAGAATATTAAAACACCTTCCTCCCACAAAAATACACAGATCTTTTTTGATTTTGCTTATTCTCTATACACATCTGTGTAACAAACAGGTTGAAAAACACCATACACCTGTGTGACAAAATCCAACACAACCACAACACACTTAAGTAAAAGTTACCCAAATTAGAAACATATAAATATTATTTATTAAAAGTCAGGCTAGGATATCAAATTTCTGATGATGGTGTTTTGGAGCTAGCAAGCCCTGATTTAATTATTACTCGGACAAAACTTTCAGTGCGACCTACAAGCAAGACAAGCAGATGAGTTCTCAGCAACTACTGTTAGTAATTATTTTGAATATTTCTGAAAGAAACTCTTTGGAGCAAAGCAGCAAAATGTTGCTGACACACATGCAGAACTATTTCTAATTTTCTGAATTTTCCATGAAGCATGAACTGGTCTGCAAACTATAGACCAAACAAGGTATGTGATTAATGCCCAGCAAAGTAACCACAGTCCTCAGGCAACTTGATTGCCTCATCTCTGAAAATATTTCAGGTGAGTTATGAGACGGGATTACATACTACATGCCCTGGCTTTATATCTACCAAGAATTAATTAAAGGAAAGCTTGACGGAGAGTACTATTAAACATTTCCACTGTGAGATCTTTACTGAATGTTACATATGGRAAGGTATTTTAACACTTTTGAACTCTTAAGATGCTTAACAAAAGACTATTTGAATCTCAGTAATATTAGCTATTCTACCTSTACTTAAATTTGTATTTATGGGTGCAGAGACCAAGGGAAAGTCAACTATACCCATGCTTCCAGTGTTGGCAGCCAAAGGTTCAACTTGTTCAAACTAGCCTATTACCATTGACTTCTATGGAGCTACATGGAATTACAGCATCTGAATATCTGGGCTAACGTTTGCCTTTGGACAGATGTGTATTCAGACAAACTTCAGTGAGCAGCCTGCTTTTCAAGGGAGACAAAGAGAAACTTCCCCTATTCATTTCTGGCTGATGAACATCTAAATATCTGGCCTTGTGTTTTAAAACAAGGACTTGGCACCTACCTTCAGGAAGCAAGTCAGGATTTTGAGTGTCTATAACTAGGAAAGCGAGCCCAGGCAAGTGAGAGACACCTCTCTGCATATAGGGCAGAAGAWAATTAGACACAAAAGGAGGAGGAAATCTACCTGCTTCTGAAAGCTCAGGTTCTTTTCCTAAAAGTAGGGAAGAAAAATCCTGGAAATCAAGTTTTGCAGTCAGGGCTTTGCCTAAAAGAACAACTAACTCCTTAYGCATGCTTCAAAAACAGAGAATTGGTTTGGACTACTAGACCTGCTCCTCCAGTGTAGGAGGGATCACTACACTAGTTTAAAATTTATCACCAGGAAACTATTCTGCAGGACTTTTGGGGTTCCCCCTCCTCACCAAAAGCCATGGGAAACTGTTTCTAAAAATAATTAAAACTGATTACAAATGTATTTGTTTAAATTTCACAAAAAATAAACAAACAAAAATCTCACTGTTTTTTTCAGCTGCATTTTATTACAGCTGTTTTAAACGCAGCAAATCGAGCCCTTGCCCAAGGCAGGGAATGCAAGAGGACACAAGCAGCACTTGTACAAGGAACTTCTCTGCCATGGGAAGACAAGTTGTGTTTCTGAGAAAACCTTCTACTAATGGATGGATGCTCTGGGGCCAAAATGACTCACTCTCCTCCCTAACCGAGTAACAGACCCCCTGCAAGGTAGTTAACAGCAGCCAGGTCCAGTTCCTTCATCTAAGTTGACCATGGGCATTTTATACCATCTCCAATGCACTTCATCAGGTTTCAGCCAATAGTTAAGTATGGTATTAGTACGTCTTAGGCTACAACCGCATGAATAAATCATTATGGATGAAAGTAGGAGGTCAGCTGCCCTGCAAAACCACCTCTCCTCATCATCTCTCTGCGGTGGATCATGTGACAAATCCCGGGGACCTTGCACATTCCAGAGGAAACCAGGGCCAGGGGTGTTACTGCAGAGTTGCTGACACGGTGCAAATACATGCTGTAGATTATTCACTCAATATTTTCATGTGCCCATACTCTTATTGCTTTTATACAAAAAAAGGTATGTTTCTGCTGATTTTACAATTGTTCCTTATTGTTTTAATACTAATCTTATGAAACAAAATTGTCAAATAATTACTAGTAACGCTGGACAACTGAGTTTTATTTCAAGAATCATCATTTTTGTGCATATATGCAACATTTTGGAATTTAGCTGAGATCAAAACAGGCAGTGTAAGGTCCTACTCTTCCTCCTATAAACTTTTGACTTTCTCTCTTTCCATTGGAAAACTCCAAATTCCAAAGTAGAACATAAAAAAATGGAAAAAAAAATGAAAATGAGATACTGGAAGTAAAATTGTCTATATAATAAAAGTGAAATATTAATAAAATTTCTTTACAGAAAATTAATATTTTTATAAATCTTAGCCAAGCAAAGGTATCAGTCAAAAAAAAACAAAAGCTAAAACCCACCCAATTTTCAAAATAAAACAAATTATATATATATAATGTTATATATATAGAGTACCAAATGATATATATATATGTTTTATATATATAGTACAATATCAAACAGGGTAAGCATGTATTTTGTGCCAGATTTTGTTCTCACTGTATGTTGCCTAACTGACCTGAGCACGGCAACTCAGCCATAAGAACACCAAGCTTGTCTCACAGCATTTAGGAAAGCATTAAGCCTTCTCAGTGATATATTTTCTCCTTACAACAACAGCAAAATCACAACACCTGCTCTAAAACAATACAAACCCAAAAGTCCTAAAGCAACAGAAAAATCCAAAAAAAGCATACAAAATTTAGCCACTGAATGCTCACAAGGCTACCAGTAATATAAATGTGCTGTTCATGCATCTCTTTCCCAAGACATCTGTCCCAACAGGTACCTTGCGTTAAAAGCCCTCTGTTTTCCCTCTCCATCCTCTCTCCTGCTGAGCAATGAGGGGGATTACAGACATCCACAAACACACTGTGATCTGTGACCCACAATTTCAGAGCCACACTGTGCTGCTACCAAATGGACAAAAAAAAAAAAAGAAAAAAGAAAAGAAAAAGAAAAAATGAAAAAAAAATGTAAGGGAGTGTTAAGAGGGGCAATGCATCTCCCAGCCATCRCATCTAATCCTTGCGCAGGGGTGTTTTGGCCACACAAGCTCATGGAGCCCTGTTTGAATAACGGGTTCCTGAAGATCTGTGTTGCTGGAAGTTGCCAGTGGTTTGCACAAGGTGGGAGCTGTAACAGGCCACTGGGGTTCGGCAGTTTCCCACTGAGAAACACAAAGCTGCAAGAGGAGCATTAGGAGCATTTGAATCAGCGGGTAAACAACCTACCTTATTAAATGTAGCCACTTCATGAGACAGGGAAAAAAAAACATGGATACACACAATTTCTCAAACTTAAGACGCAGAGAGAGCAGGCAGATTTCTGCCAGCCATCGCCTGCTGGGTCAGTGGCTTTACTGGCCTCCTGACAGCAGCAGCCTCTCACGTTTGAGTTAATGTGCCTAAACCATCCACGAGGCACTAAAAATCTCTGAATCATTTATATGAACCAGGATGGAAGAGGATAGCAGGTCGGTGGTAGCTTTTCTACCTTAGAAGCTGGGTCCTGAGATGCTTGCTCTAAAGAGGCAAGGCCTGAATGCTTTTTAGGGAGAAACTACTGTGTTGAGACCATGAACTGGAAATGTGGGCAACAATATCTATCCTTGGGGTGAAGCAAGAGTGAAGAAGACCAAAGCAGAGAGGTCTCCTGAGGTGCTATGGGCCAGGGAAGCTCCTTGTGAACCGACAGAAGATCTTCCAAAGAGATCTCATGCTGCCATCTGCCTCTAGAACTCACTCTGGGTTTGCTCTTAGACACACAGAAAACAGTACTGCTGTCCTCAAAAGAGACTTGCACCCTGTAACTTCCACTCCTTGGGCATATTKTTAATCTTTCGTGTTTATTTCAGGAGGCAAACCTGGAGCTAAGCCTTGGTTAAGAGTTTTGGATCTGGAAGAAGATAAAATTAAGAAGGAATTCRTGGATAGTTCACTGAAATCATTCCACAGCCATTCAGCTTTCAGTTCCAATTCATCATTTTTGTCTGCTTAAACCAGAAATGCAAGAACTTCAAATACCTTATCGAGGATATGATCCAATAACCAGGCTTGAATTAAAACCTTAAAACAGATGAATTTTGACTCTKCTAAGCTTGAACATTCATATACATTTAAGTCTGCCTTCTACCAGTGTTCACTCTGATCCTAAGTATATACTTTGTTTTGGCTTGGGAAGTATRCAATAGACACACAGCGGACTTCTCTTTTTCATTCCCAGTGGTCAAGGGCTCTTAAATAAAATCGGGGAAAAAAAACTGCAATCTTTTAAACTCATTACTCTTTCCAGGATCCAAACCAGAAGAAAAAAATCCCACATTCCTAATGGATTCAGAAGCTTTTTGCTAAGCACTTAAGCATTAGCAGTTCTTCATTGATTTACTCTTTATTTAGTGAAATGCCTGCTACAGATACAGATTTACCTTTTTTTTTCCCCCCTCATATTTACTATGTCGCCTTCCTTGAAATGGGAACTACAACTATTTTGATAAATGGACTAAAAGGTTGTCTTTTAGACAAGAAGAAATGTTATTCTGTGCTCTTCTAAAGCAATGCTGCTCCATGACTCACAGCGGCTCCTTCTGTGCCTCTCATAACCATAGCTCACTGCAGATACGGGGTCTCAGATGAACTACAACAATTTATACTACCCATTTATTTTTATTTCTCTTCCAGTGATAGATATTCCTTGTCACAAAATGCCAGTTTATGTGAAGATTATAAATCTTCCAAGCACAGACATGTAACTACAGGCCATTTTAAATACACAATTTATAACACTGTAATTTCCTGATAAGGCACGTTAAATTCCTGAAAGATCATCACAATATGAACTAACTCTTCTCAGCATTTCAAAAAAATGGTCAAACCAAAGAATCATAAAGCCTTCTAACCTGTCATTAACAGTGGTCAGTAACAGATGATAAAGACGTAAAGGGAAGAGCATAAGAACAGGGCAAACATACAATAATTCTTCCAAGAATAATCTCCCAGTCTCCAGTGAGTTGAGGGTCTTATCACAAGACAGACCAAATCTTCCTAACTGTCCAAGATTGCAAACAATTTTTTCCATTAACATCAGCAATTATTAGATTTAAAAAACTCCAAAAACTGTTACCACATTTAAATCTATTTTACTTGTAGATTAACAGACTGTCTACTAACTTGTAGATATTTTTTTAAAAGAGCATCAGAGTTTTGAAGTGTCTGAGTGTTATTCATTTACATCAGGGCTGTTCTACTTCCATTCTCATTCCTAATTAGAACACAACCAAGATACCCCAGAAGCAGTATCTTTTTTTGAGCTTAGTGAGGTCTCTTTTGAGCTAAAATGTTAGAAAATGTTCATGTGGAACAGCTGTTCCAAAAGTACTGGTAAATGCTGAACCACATCACCACCTACTCCACTCCCACATACTACTTTACAAAGTCCATTTACACTATCTTTTCAATCCAGCCAMCCAGTCCAAATTCTGCTGTAGTCCTGTGCAGGTGCAGTACTTGCCATGGTGGCCACAGGACAACACTGTGACATGATGGGCCTGCAAAAGAGCACAGTTCTCCACAGAAAAAGTGTCCAGCACTGATTCYTTTCCAATGAGCTCATGGGCAGATGTTTCAAATCGTAGGAGGATAYGGGCTACAGGTCTCGCATCCTTTCTTGGCATTGCATCCTAAGACCCCTGTCTTTTCTTGAAAAGTATTTTCAAGATTTTCTCCAACATGCAAGTTACGCTGGCCAATCYGTGATATTCCTATCCAGTCAACTCACTCTATCATGAAGTGACAATTCCGGGGAATTTGTAGCTTACTAGCTGATGTTATGACAGAAATTTAAGGGAAGGGTGGGGAAAAAAGACATTTAAACACATAAATCAACTTTTTTTGACCGAGGTACCTTCCTTATTTCACCATTTATGAGGAAAATTTATTCTGCAAAATAAGTGCAGTAACCAATAGAAAACATCTAGGAGAAACTRTTTTTTCTTCAAATGGAGTCTAGTTTACCCATTTATCCATCTTACCTACTTTCCCTTATCTATTCTGCACGCCCTTCCCGTGTTTTTTAAGACTTGTCTTAATTTATTGTATAATATAGTCCATTTCAGAGATTTATTTTTCTTTTTCACCATTAGTATTCCTTTATTAGTGAAGACTACTACCACCCACAGCATCTTTACAGGTCTTTAATTCCCTGAGTTACTGGAAGCAGATTACAATACATGCTATATGTCACCACACTCAGTTTTAAACATGCTTTTTATTTGAATAAGTAAATGGGTAAATCCTGAGGACCTTCCCTGGTGTTTATTCAGCTCTTACTTCCTGAGACAAGCTCCCAAGGACAGAGTAAACACTCAGAGAAGACCTCAGGCCTTCACCCAAAGTTATAAACAAAGAGTGGAGCATAAATTTTGATTCCCAGCTGACGCTGGGAGAAAAGCAGCAGTTAATGCTTCTCCTCACTTTGCTTCCAGGCTGACCGTATAAAAAGAGATATTTCTCCCTAATAAACTTTCTTCCACCCAAGACTTCTCCACACATAGTTGGAGCAGCAGAAACTCCCTATCTAGTTCCCTTAGGAACAAAACGCTCCAATAAAGAGCTTGGGCTTGACCAAGACTGTGGACTTTAGGCTGGTACGTTTTTTCTGAGTCCGGACAGGAGGAATCAGAACAGGTTAGTCTGAAATGTTGCTGAGATGTTATACCTGTCCAATTTGGTATAGTCACTTTGAGGACAAATAGAAACAARGAAAAATCTTCTGTCGCAATGGATGGCCACTGCTAATGATGCGCTATAGTGAACGAAGAGCAAAATAACAACATATAAGGAGTGAATTAGAATTCAGTTACTTTATCCTGTCTCCTACAATGCAGCAATGCTATGGTGTCTGTACATCAGTGCAGCAACAAAATTCTCACGTTTCTTGCTATGGAATTCAGAATAAAGCAGSATTTTTCTTTCATTCTCTCCTTCCTCTATCAGAGCAAACAAAAGCCCCAAACCCTATTAAAATATACAAGTGTCAGGGGAGTGCAGTGCCTGTAGTGGGTAAAAGCTGTCGTTTTCAAACACTGCATACTTAACTATACCAGCCAAAATTTGTCACTCAGATGTTATACACTTCCAAAGTATGGAATAGGTGCAGTTTGTAAATTTAAAGACATAACAGCTAAAAATCAACCAACTTACAAAGTGCCTCCGTCTCCCACCTAATAAAACAARAATAACAGCCCCTGCTCTCCTACCCAATTCATTCATTGTTGCAAAGAACCCTGAGACCACCAGACAGAAGACAYTGCAAAAAGACTTAGTATAATAAATCAGACACCCTAATATATGGCTGTGTCACACAGGGCAGTTTGCAGTTAACCGCAGCATGAAAATCACTTTGTCTGCTGGAATTTTCAAAGCGAGCGTTTTCACTGATGTCAGTGAGACGTCTGTAGAATATCAGTCTTCATATAGTCTCCAAGCAGAATATTTTTCAAAGCATTCGCTCTATCCACATCTATTCTGTAAGTCTTTGAACTCAAATGATCTATTCACAGAGAGGAAGGAGAGTTGACTGCACACTTCTTTGCAAATRTTATTAAGTGCTATCTACCATACCTACAATGCAGGGATTGTACTGCTTTCAGCAACATTCCCATGAACAGGTTGATCACCAGCAAAGCAATGGGATGCAAAACAGATTTCTATGACAGGCGTACATTAAATAGGAGCCTCCTATTACCAAGTTACCAAGGCAGGTACCTGAGCTTTGAATTATGTTAGGCCAGGAACAAAGGACTCTTGCTCATAACAAAAACTTTTAATAACTCATTTACTGAGAAAGCCTTCCTTTCATCTCTGCCAAGCTTTAGGAAAGGCTGGGAGGCAAGCAGAAATAAACATTATACACACTCACCACTGCTGGCTCTAAAGTAAACTCTCCAACTTCCTATTTACTTTTCAAGATCTTAAGCTTTGTGGTTTACTAGTTCTGCAAGTAAGTGCTTTGGGTTTCGGAGGCTGCCTGCACATGATCTCCCACCACTACTGAAGTCTGCCTATCTTTTATTAATATAATAAGGAGGTCAGAAAAGCAACAATCTTTTCTATACCCTGCTAGCAAAATCACTTTACTTTTCCCCTTTTAAAAACAAAGCACACTATGGTAAATTACCGTCAGTGAAATGGATATTACAATTTTGTTTGTTTCTTTTTTAAACCAACGAGGCGAGAACACAGAATGAGGGAGTCTCATTTAAAAAGGGGTGTGGAGGACTTGCTGGAGGGACAAGCAGGAGAAGGCAGCGCTTCTGTAGAAACGCAACCTTTCCAAGGCCACAGGCTGAAAAGGCACCAAAATAGGTTCAGCGACCTTTTCCTTAGAAGACTGTGTCCAGCAAGGACGGGCAACCTGTAGCAGAGTCGTGAGGCAAATGTGGTTTTCATTTCATGCAGCACTGAATGCAAAACGTCTTCATTAGCTGGGAAGTCAGCGCTGCGCCTGCTGCCAAGTGCATATATAAGCCAGCAGAGCTGAGCTGAATGAGGACAGAGCAAGGGAGAGGTTCCTGTGGTACTAATTTATTTCTCTCGTTTGAAAGACACTAGCTCTGTGATTCAAATGTGCAGAACAGGCCCTGCAGAAAAGAAGAATATTAAAAAAACAGGAGGGTTGCCCAGTTCATAAAGCTTGCACATGTCATTTAGAGAACTCTCCTAGGCTACCTTTGTCTCAATAGCTTTTGTTTGTGTTTTCATTTTTCCCCTAGTGCATTTCTCCCTTTTCCCCGCTCTCCTCACCCTCCCAAGGCCAGCCCCTTTCCTCTGGTCAGGAGAAGGACAAACTGCTGCCTTCGCTAAAGCCTGGGCTGCAGCCAGCTGGCAGTGGGAGCCGCTGCCCGGGGCCCTGTCCCCTCGGAGACCGCACGTTTCGTGTCAGGGATGCAAGTGCAGGAGCAACCACACGCGCCAGGGCCCAGTGCTGCATGCACCCCTCCGCTTCCCCCTCCAGAAACTCGCCGTCCTGCTGCCATCCAACGCGATTAAACAGAGCTGGCAGAGTGAGCACCAGGCTATTTTGTCCCAGCAAGTTCCCCGCCTCRGCTCACAGATGATTTCAAGCAGCTGAGGAGTCCCTCTGTAGTCATTACTCAAAAGTCTGCTGCTTTAACAACGTGGCATGTTCTGAAGAGGAGACTCTCGTATCAGAGCCAAAATATACGGAATCCACTTGCTGGTCTGGCTCCCACTGAGATTACAGAGATCAGGCTCCGAGAACACTTTGAGCCAGCGTGTCCCTGCAGTCTCCACTCCAGGATGTGCTGCAAAGGACACGTACTGTGCATGCTTTGGGGGTGGAAACGTGCTTTACACTCTATTTGTGTGAACAAAGCTGGCAGCCTGGGCGGATATTGTGGAGCAAAGAAGCTCTATTGTGTTTGCCAGTCATCACGAGAATGAAGTGAACAAATTTAGAATAAGCTAATGGGGCTGAAGTTCCTCTAGCAAACTAGTCAGGCTTGGTGAAAGAGAGCATGGCATATTCCTTCTAAAATAAGCCATAGTAAACACTGGGACAACAAAATGGATTGCCCATTTTGTTATTCATGCAGTTGTTACATCTCTCTCTCTTAGCTGATGTTGTGATTTTGATGATAAAAAAAAAAATTACTCTCCAAATTTAAAAATGACTGAATTGCAACTTTTAGCATGATGCATTCACACCAGCACAAGGAGGAAAAAAAATAATTGTGCACCAAGTGAGGTGAGTCAGTTCCCAAAGTCAAGAGCTACAGGAATACAAAAGCAGGTGAGAAGTTAGAGACCTATCTAAACCTGAAAAGATTCCCTGATCATCCYAAATCGGAAGTTTTGCCAACGGAGAGCTAATGAAGGAGGAGGAGTAACTTAAGAAGCCCAGAGACCACATCATCAAATAAAAGAGAGGGAAAAGCAAAACAAACAAAAAATGACAGAAAAAAACAGAGATCCCAAATAGAAAGAAGCAYATACCTGTTATATTTGGGACTCAAACTGCCAACAAATTTAGACACACACCCCCTGCCTCAGTAAGCTGAAATCAGGCCAAACAATGTTCCCACTAGAAGCTGTTCTGACTGCTTCCTTTAGCTGTGAATCCAAAAAGGTGTTAGGGCAAGAATGACAAATATTTTTATCAYGGAACAACTGTTCTGGGACAAGTGGAAAACACAACACTGATCTTTAGCTGGGCCTAGTTCACCATAAAATACATAGACATGAGAATTATACATATATATATGTATATACATGTGTATGCAACCATATATTATGGACATATCTATTTTACGTTGCACTCTCCTACTTAGGAGGAATAATAAAGACCCCATATATCAGACAGCAGTAGGTGTTGGGAAAGAAGAGTCTTGCTCTCCCTCACAGCTCTGCATACCTGTCCCTCCTTGTCCTGAAAGCCTCAATCTCAGAGMAGCAACATTAAGACCTAGGGACTTCACAACCCTCTGCATCCATGGTGTTCCTGCTCCACATCTATCCATTTCTGCTTACCATTTTAAATTACAGCTAATTTCTTTCAAAACCTGTTGCAGACAGGTGAGCAAGGCCACTAAGATCATGTTGCAMCCCATACTCTTGTCTCAAGAACCTAAACCTTCATGGCCCCCAAAAGCCTTGTTGTCCCACCAAGCTTTACACCAAAGCAACCAGGTTGCTTTTATAAACAATTTAACCCAAAGAAACCCTGTCCACTGAAAAAGAGAATGTGTGCATAAACATCTATCATTTCTTCACTTGACCAGAGATAATCCAATGTCATCAACAAATTCTATAGATTTCACTTCACAGCATCTGTGCTTAGAACCCAAATGGAACTGCCTAAATGCCATGATGAGAGACATTTTCTCCTCAGGTCTTTTAAATTGGAAACTGGTATTAATGAATTGTTAAGAGAGACCCTCACTCATACTACGGTACAATGTGTCAGGGCACATAACCAAAACACAGAGTTTCTATATCAAAATGGTTGCAACCTAAAGTATTTTGCTTTTACTAAAAAAAGGGGGGKTTTACTCTGTGGATTTAGTGTCTTGGAAGAAGTCTACACTGATTCCCTGTACAGGCAACTGYAAGATTTATCTACCAGAAAGCAGCAGCAGCGTGGATGGACTGTCTGCTGTGGGGAGTACCTGGGAGCTGCTACACGTGAGCACTCTGCGTGTCATTCTGCCTGTTTATGTCCTTGCTCTGCTGTTTGCCAACTGCCATCCAAGAGTTAACTCGGGTCTTGGTGGCTTTACACGTCTGCAAAAAGGCAAGCACGCTTACATTTAGGAACGGGACAAAGTCATACATATGTCTGTACCTGAAATCCCTCCAACCACATAARGGCTTCAGAAGAAAACAAAGGACTTTTGAAACTTTTAAAATGTCAGACCCGTAAGACATTGGCAGGAAGACAGACTTTTAGGGAAACCAATTACTTGATTCCCAGAAGTTATAGCATATATGCTAGACCTGTGCAACTACTAGCGGGAATATTATGCAAGCTGCTCTCTCACCGTCTCCAACCTGTTGCTATTTAACTGTGCAAAAAGCACATTTTAATGTGTGTTTGACAGTCACCATGGCTACACGAGGAAAAGTCTCCTTAAAAGTTTGAAGACTAAATGTGGGTGCTGGAGTTTGCAACCCCTGTCCAAAAGGCACGATGACATGCAGCAGCCCACTCCGAAATGCCGGCCACTGAGGAGCTGTCACTTGAAAGGAATACCTACGCTGCACCCAGAGATCAAAGCCACRGCAAATGAATCCCAGCCCTGAAGCAGGGACAACCTTTCAAACATAAAAGGACAGCTTATTTGCCATGCCAAACGCAAATTCTGCTGACGTTTTTTTTTGCTAGGGCGAAGGAGGCAGCAGAGATCATGTAATATAAACAGCCGTAGAAAAATTTTCAAGATTATCTTTTCTTTTTTCTCTCATGGGTAATGGATGAGTCCTGAGGAGGCAGTGACTTTTAGCAACTGCCCACTTGGAGCTGGATTTGGATCAGYAACCAAATTACCACATGCCTTCTACCTCTTGCATGGGCTGTCCAAGGATCTCAGCAGAAATGCTTTGTGTGTGTGATTACCCAAGACCATCAGTGGTTAATTCCAGAAGTGTATCCTCACTTAAAAATGGTAGTTCCACCACAAATTAAGTTATTATAGCCATGAGTAAAATTAGGTTCCACATTTGTACTTTCTAAAATATCAAAGGCATGATTAGCAGTCTTTTGTTCAAGATCTCTGGAGTCCTTGGGGTAATGAAAACTGGGTCAGAGAGTAGCTTCTCTTAAAATTTAAAGTAAATGCCGTGTTTGAGCAACAGGAGTGTCCATGACTCACGGAGCACTCAGCCCGGAGAAGGGGGATGCTGAAGCCAGGCCCATGCACCACCAGTAGCACGCCTGCCCCCACCAAAAGGAGGAAAGGCAGGGGGGAAAGCAGCACAACAGATGATTTTGAGCAGTTTCCTGTTATGATCCCTTGAAAGAAATCCAAGCGCACTTTCCCCCTGCTTTCTGTTTTCTGAATTTCTCCTGACAGTCGGCCCTTTCCCTTGCCAGAACCACAACAAAGGCAGGCCTTGAGTTTCCACGGGCCCGTTTTCTCCCGGAGCMGTCTCTGATGCTCGCACAAAGGTGTCATTGTTGCTGGCTCGCTGGGGCTGCTGCACCTGAGGCACTTCAAAGGCTCCGCTCGATGCCCGCCCGGCCACACAGCGCTCTCTCCCACTGCATTAAATTAAACCCGATGATTAATCTCTGCAGCCCCGAGGGTCCCTTGGTGTGCACGGAGAGAAAATATATATTTCTATCAAAACACAAGGATAATATACTTTCATTTTATAGCCCTAATTAAAAAAAGGAACGGCTGATTTCAGCCAAATGCAGCTGCACGCAGCTCTGAGTAAAATACAAGTACAGCTGCTGCGTGTGCTCTACATTCACTTCATGTAGGTTATGTGGGTATAGGTAAAAGAATAGTAAAGTCCTTTCACAGATTAAATCCAGAGAAGCTTAAAATTTGTTTATTGTCTGCCAGCTAGAGACTGTTACACCTCACAGCAAAGGAGCTAAAGAAGGCAGGTAAGAAAATGCTTATGAAATGCTGAGTAGTTACATTTAAATTAAAGTCAGTGTAAATTTACCCCCAAATTGCACAAGCATCTACTCCCGAGCTTGCATTCAAATAATTAAGAGCTTAAAATGTTCCCCCTTGTCTACAGTGTGTATGTATGACTTCAGGGTGACTTTAATCACTGAGCAGAATATTGATTAACATCAACAAGGGCTTTACCAAGGAAAGATTTGTCACTTTTGTTACATCAAAACAGCTAATTTAGCCACATCTCCTGTTGTCATGGAGTATGTTTATACTGGTATGTTTTGCTCTCATTTGGAAAGCAAAACAAGCTATAATTGTGTAAGTAGGTCTCTACATCAAATCTTATTAGTGTACACATGTGAAAAATTAATAAATAACTACACACGTATCTTCTTCCARGACCAGTTACGCGAAAGAATAATTTAAAGCCAACTGGAGCATTTCCAGCTGCTCAGCGTTGCCCTGAGACCTTTTGGGGAAACTGAGTGCTGCTTASCTCATTTCAGTCCAGGATTAGGTCTCTACTAGCCCAGCCCAGTTTAATAAGTTAAACCAACTCAGCTAAAATAAACAGGTTAGGAAGAGTTCACACAGACAGCATCTTCTGAGGGACTGAAGTGACAGAAGCCTCCATCAAAAGAACCAGAAACTGTAATAAGTAGGAATAGCGTAAAATTATAACTTCTCCTGCCCATTCTGGTATTTGCAGAGTGGATTGTGCACTGATGATCACAGATACTAGGGTATTTTTGCAGGGACAGAGTATGTCTAATAGTCTGGGATTCAAAGTCTGAAACTCTGGGTTTAGATAGGAATCCACATATACTCCCAACTATTCTACAGGACTTAAAGCTTGGTTAAATGCTCTGCTCCACAAAACTGGGATTATTCATAACCTTAAATTCAATCATCTGCTTAAATGTTTTGCTAAACTGAAATCTGTATGACAAGATCATCATCTTAATAATGCTATTTTATCATCTTAGTAATGCCGTTACCATGAAGACACCTTTCAAACTCTGTTAAGATTGCCATTTTATTTATTTATTTACTTTTAAAATTACTTTCTCTAGGAGAGCTCTCTCCATGAAGTACGCTAGTAATTCCTAAAGCCTCTAGCTTTAGCCTATTGCCATTTGCTCATTTAGGAAAAATCCAAGTTATAATCAGTCTAAATTTAAGACTGTAATGAGTTTTAAATAAAAAACGTGGCAGAAAAGGGTACTTATCTAAATGGAATGCTTTCAGACTCATACATTTTAAAAAGGTATAAATTTCAAAAGCAGACACTAAATTTTAATTGCAATCTCAGAAAAAGCTTTTGTGTTAATTCACTGAGAAAAATTAGCAAAGTGAAAATTGCTTATCAAGGTTTTTCTTTCTCTTTAGTCGTGATACATATCATAATTCTATAGCTCATGGCAGCTTTCAGAGGCAGGATTTATATTGATTAAGTGAAGAGGTGGGGGAGAAGGGCTGTGACTAAAGACACACGCTCCTCCAAACACACTACTCTGTAACACATTAGCGATAGGCTTGTCACGGATAACTCAAGCTCCATCTCTGGCTCAGATTTCAGGCTGCTCTTTAAGTCACTTTGGCATCGTGGTTTTTACCTTTCATGTCATTTTTTTCAGTATCGATTTCTACTAGTATTAAAGTTCTTGCTTAGTAATAAATGCATGGTAATATATAATTAATATCCAAAGGTAAAGCTACAGTTACCAGAAAAAAATCAAGGAAAAGGAAAGGGGTGAAAGACAGAGGTCATTCCTGCCTTCAGAACCATTGGTTACTATATCCTATAGATATTAAGCCTAGGCATACAACCTACCCCCATGTGGCATGAAGATGTTCCACAGATCATCGCAACYCGGGATGTAATCGGCTGATTCTCACATGGCAGGTTGTGTCCTTTCACATCTGCTCCAATTACTCCTATTAAAAAAAAAAAAAAATTAAAACCCCCTTTTAAAAGAAGAGCAACACAACCCTTGCAAAACAGAGCTTTTATGCACACAAAAAATTGTCATCTCACATCAGTATCACAAATCAAAAGATCTCTTTACTCACTGAACAACTTCATTTTATAGACTCAGAATAAAACACATTTTCATTCCAGATACATGAGGACACCAGACCATTTCCCCATATTCACATCATATTTTTTAAACATCATAATTCCAACTATAGCTAAGWCCTCTACTGTCTTAGGTAGTGCAGTAACTTGTCAAATAAAAGTCTGCCCTGTTCCAAAAGGCACTGCAGTGGAGGGCAGATCTATTTATTGGTTCACATATGGTATCATGCATATGCTGCATATTGAGTGTTCCCAGGGGATGAGCTGGAGAAGGGGGTAACTGGGTGGCAGAGTGGAGGGCTGTCACTTCTGTAGTCCTGACTGCTGCCGCTGCTCTGTTGAGGTCTCATCTAAAAGATGAGATGGCTCCTTCCCGAAGGGCATCTGTGCTCAGCAAGGAGGAGCGTCTGCACGTGGGATGGGGCAGAATATGACAAATGCAACAAGTGCTCGGCCCGCAGCCAAGGGTAGAGCAGGAGGTCTCAGAGAAGGTCCTGCCTACACAACAGGGCAGACCTGCACTGTCTGCACAATATTCGGGATGCAGCAGCACATTCTGTGTAGCTCAGTTTAAGGACAGGCAACTACCAAAGGAAATTCTGCCTTCTCTTCCTTCTCCTCTTAGGCTGCATSTTTGCACTACACTGTAATGCACACAGAAAGAAATAAAGCACACAAAAAAACACAGTAGGAAAGGGCAAATATATTTTGTTCATTCTTTTTCTCTTGAGCATTATTTTTCAATCGGATCAATGAGCATGTTTGGTGACTGGTTTGCAAATCCTACTAAAATAGTCCTAAGGAAGAAAAGCAATTAGTTTTCAGTTCACTCTACAACTCCAGACCATAGGGGACAAAGGAAGGAGTAGGTTCATGAAAGAAGGAAGGATAGAAAAGAAACCCTCCCCTCTTGACCAACATTAGGTCAAATAAAGGTAAAACTTCTCAAAGGTCACAGGAAAACATCCCTAGGAAAGTGTGGATGCTGGAGAACCAGGAAGCCTTACAAATTAAGCTGGACTGAAACAACAGACCAACCCCGCAACGACAAAATAGGCAACAGATAGATTTCTTTCAAATCTTTAATTTTAAYCTGTTTTGAATGTGTTTCACCCAGTAGTTATGTGTTTCCTATGAACTGTCCACTTTCTTAATACATATTTCAGCAAAAAACAGGTTTAGAAAATGGGAACTATTCAATGTCTTCTAATGTCTTTACACTTTTATAAAARGTAAAGCAGATTCATCTCAGCATTCTGGCCAACCAAGTGTCCAATAACAAACCACTATAAACTACACTGCATAATTAAACACTATTTTTTTTCTTTTTCCTGTTTCCCTATCATCCTTATTTTACAGACAATTTAGTTTCAGAGGCACTGAAAAAGCAGTTTTCAAAAAAACCTACAGGTCTCATCAGTCACGCTGTATTTCTTTTCATTGCAGGGGCATCAGTAAGGCGTATGCTGCACATTTTACATATACAAAACCAAAGTTGAAGATGCCACGTGTTGCCTGTGGTTTGTATGTGACATTTCTTTAACCCTCTTGTTTAAGTCATCACTGCAAGATTCTGTTATCAAATCATTCTGTTACAGTTTGTCTTACCCTAGTTACCAAGTTATTATGGTGTTATGGCTGGAAGTCATTTCAATACCCAGAAAATTAAGGGCTAAAATTTTACCACTTTGTCCTTATGTCCTTTATTCTAGCTGGTTTATGACTCTGTCAGTAGCAAATTTGTCATATAAAGAGCTTATTTGCAAGGAGAAACAGAAGACAAAGTACATCTTATGCTTTGTTTTTCACTGTTCTAACACAGGCATCTAGAAGCTCATCTTACCCATTTTGGACAGGGTTTTCTAAAATGTACTTTTCTGTACTAGACAATATCGTATTAAACCTCACAAAAAGAGTTAAAAGTATCCTTCACACAAATCAGCAACTCYATCTGAATTATCAGTATGTACTGCAAATTTATTTCTACAAAACAATAAAAGATGGGAGAGCCTCATATTTAGACACCTGTTAAGCACTAAGAAAACATTCTTCCACAGAGTGAAATCAGAGCATTGCCAAAATCAGTGGGAATTTTGTCAGCAACATTACTCGTATTGAGAGTTACTGGAGTCTCCCTGTTTGTGATTAATTGAAATTAGACAACAAATACATCTGTAACATTCAATAATACTGAAATCTTAAATAACTAAGGATAAGTTAAGGGTTGCCAAAAGTCCTTTTTACCTTTAACTGAGTTTTTTTTTTTTTTTTTACTGAGAAAGATTCAAAATTTTGTGAAAGATTCTCAAGACAGACAGGAACCAACAAGTCTGTGTACTACATAAACCGAACAACAGACTTCAAGAAAGCAGGCAATGTTAAGCATTCACACTTTYTGCTCTTTGCCACAGTGACAAAGTATTTCAGATATTGTACCCTAAATTTCCTACTTTTTGCTTACACAGTGATGGTGTCATTTTTAAAAGGGGCAAGGTAAGAGTTTACTTAAGTCTGTCACAAAAGACTGGTCTCCCATAATCACCTTTTTATCTGGAGGCTTTTTTCAAATTAATACAGTAGGTAAAAATGAAAGTCAGATATATAGTCAGCTTCTACATTTTTGCGTTTGCATAATACGTATCAGATGGACAGGAGTCATAGATGACCTCCACTGACTTAGGTATCAAATAATTCTCCATCCCCACCTTATTTCACTCAGAACTTCAAAGCCGTCCTAAATTCCAGGACTCTGACCATGAGAACTACATTTTATATGCACTGAAAAGCAGTTCGGAATACTGTGTCAAAGGCTGCTAACACTGAAAATAAATTGTGCTAGTTTTGGTCCAGCATGCAGGATGCGAAAGAGCCCTTTCTATAGACTATTTTTAACACGTGGAAAGAAAACAAATAGGAGAGATTCACAGTTGTAGGATGCATCCCATTTACAACTATGCCACTAACAAGTTCACTTTTGCAGCTGGTCAAAACAAGATGCGAGAGCTACAGTTAATCTTTCTGAGCAATAAGAAAAACAACATACATGATTACTGAACTTCAGCAGAAACAGTTATCAGAAGCCAAGCAAACAAATCTAAACTTTTTAAAAATCCCAAGCCACAGCTACTAGGAAAAAAAACAGATTTTAAACACCACAGAAAAATACTTGAAAGAAAACTGATACTCTAGCAGCTAATCACATTTCATTTGGATCTAAAGAAAACTGCTCTGATGAGCAATAGAGTTCCACTGAACCCTAGTGTTTCAATAACTCTGAAACTTTCTGAGGTAACATTTTTTTCTAACCTATCAAACTAACAAAAACCTCAATTTCCTGCTGAAAAGTTACATTAAATCTCTTTGCTTTCAACTGTATTTAGATAAGGCCAAAGAGCACAGTAAGAAAACGAAGCAGTTAGCCTTACCAAACATTTCGTTTCAATGCAGCTGAAACCGAGCACTTCACAACATCGTGCTGGGAAGGAAATAAAAACTAAACGTTGGGCCTCCTACTCCAGCTAGAGATAACATGTTCGGAGCCTCTGCACTGACCAAGAAGGGCAATGCTGTTCTTGGCTGGGTCTCGGCACTGTTTTCACTATCTTCAACTATTTCCCATACTCGGAGCTACATCAAAAGCAGTGTTTGGGGTATATATCCATCCTGTGCTAGCATAAATGTATACTGAGAAGTCCTTCTTGCATTATTTAAAAAAGGACAAATTGTTATTAACACTTCCAAGAAAGATTAACTCAGAAGTCTCAGACATGAGACTTCTCCCTCAGAACTTTTAATTTGTCTTCCCTGTCCTCAAAGTTTCGACCTACAGGAGACGCAAACTCAGCATGTTGGAGAGACTACTCAATGGTGTTTCAGGGGAAGTAACAGGAGTTAATGGATACCTGGGAAATCCAGCTGCAGAGAAATAAACTTAGTATTTTGTAAACCCTTTTCTATAAAGAGATATTCAACATTAGCAGTTACTGAAAAGGCTTTTTAACTTTAGTTCTGCTATTTCATAAGAACAAATATTAGCATGAGAGCAAATAGCTGGATATAAAACACGCTTTGAGAAAAATGGCTTTCTTAAATGAACTTATTATTCTCCTATTTCCAAGAAGGGTAAACCAGACCGAGTACCTAGTCCTCCAGCATGAGCATCAATGAGAGAAGCTGCTACTGCAGTCCCCGCGGGGAGACCAAGGTCTCTCGCAGCCTCTGGCGTTAGACCGTTTCCAACCGACTCTCCAGGAGACAAGACGTGGTTTCCTGGGCAGACACAAGAAAAACCAAACAGCTGTCAATTTACTAAACAGAAAACCAAACATGCATGTTATTAGAGGAACTCCTTTCCTCTTCTTCAGCTTAGAGCAGTACACAAAGCARAAAGATTCGTTATAAACTATACTTCACTATACATATGTATGCTAACCACAAAGCCATGCTGTATCAGAATATTCCATAATTCAAGAGGATTCCATGTCTTGCCAACTGCAGAGGTACTTCATACTTCACCACAAGGCATTAAATCCTGCTCAGCCCCTTTCCAACACATTGGCAATGCACACACACAGAGTCCAAGCTTCTTCTGGAGTTGCTGACTACCCTTTTTGCAGCCAGCCTCCATGTACATGAATGAGATTCAGCTCAGCCTGCATACATCACTGCAAAGGACACTCGTTGCACAAGRAGGTGGCCAGTTTTTCCATTTCTCTCCTCTCCAAGAGGTCTCACTAGAAATAAGATGGCTAAAGGAACCGAAACAGAAGGAGAAACTGGCTAGATAAGCATTTTTTCTGCCCCTTCAGCTGTATTTCCAATGCCTTAAACWATCCACTTTTGAGTCTTTGAGAGCCTTAGGAAATATATAAAACATTATGCTCACCCCAAACATAATCAGTGCAATCTCTCCTTCCTCTTGGCCTTGCCTATAAGGAGGCTGTTAGCAGGTTTTGTTTGCATAGATATCTATCACTAATTCCTTTTCTTTTTTTTTTTTTTTTTTTAAAAAGAACAATTATATAGATAGAAATGTTTCAGACTTCAGGTGAGCAGAGCTAAAGTCACAAATCTTTCAGAATTCAAAGATTACTTTGTGATTTCTTCTTGCCTTCCTCAGCCTCATCTCTGGGCAGAAAAATCTATTCTGGGATGGCTGCTGAGCTTCACCAGACTCAAAGCAACAGRGAAAGCCTGAGAGTCCACACACTCCACTCCCGTTATGTAAAGATTTGGCAGCTGAGGCAATAAAAGGCACCGTGGGAGCTCCCACAGACTTCCCTAGCAAAACCATGGCTCTAAGTCAGAGACTTCATGTCCATTTTATAGTGCATACCTGGCACAATTCCTGTTTAAAATATAAGCCTACACTATAGGACAAGACTATATTCTCAGTTGATTATAATACAATTAAATTAATTAAAATATCCTCCACAATAGAGATTATTTACTTTAAAGGAATAGCCTATCATTATATTTATCAGAGATATATTGATGTTACTGAGCATAACAATKCACAGGTGGAAATTGGGTCTTCAAATTTTTATACCACAGTGGTAGAAGATCCTTGGTTTTGCTAGATGCAATTCATTTTGAAGGTGGCACCCATTTCCTGACTGACCAAGTGTTYGGGGCATTTCGTGACAAAATTTCGCAAGGTTAATTTAGAAACCTACCCATGAAGTCCTGGATGGCCATGTGGTTCTGCTCTGATGATCACACCTCCTCTTCTGAAGTTTAAGCTATGTCTCATAAGGGAAATTTAGAACAAGAGTGTGCAGCCAGAACTTCAACACTTAATTTTGGGTTTGTATTCAAATATAGGAGGTAGCAAACAAAGCCAGTATTTCAGGCTCTCTTGTAGATTACAGAAAAAAAGGAAGTAATCATATTAAGCTATTTCCTCATAGAAAAATGTCTACATTTCATTAACTCTTAGTGTAAAGTCATCAAGAATTTGCTGGCTTTTCCAAAAAGTGTTTTGTTCTGTTTATTTTTKTTGTTGTTGTTTTCCTGAATATTGGAGAGCAGAATATCTCTCTTTAAGAGATGTTGATGATCTCTCTAAGAGATGTTAAGAGACCTTTTTGGTCTTTTAGGACATCAGAGAATAATACTAGTAAAACAAAGTTGACTGGGACTGGTTCTCCTAACATTCAAAGACCCTGCAGTCAAAAGGAAATGCAAAAAAACTGCACACAGCTAAAACCACATCGTTTTCCTCAGAATCAGTTGTGTGACCTGAAAGTGTAGAGGTATTTCTCACACACACACACACACACACACAAACACAGCATATAATGAAACTACTCTGAAGTAAAACCTATTTCCAGGTATTCATTTCCATTGTCGGCTTGTTTATATCAGTTGTACTGGTCAAATATTTCAATTATTGTATGGATGTTTATTTTAGAGATCAGGGCTACTATTAGACAAGTCCTTTTCCTACCAGCTTTTCAATTATTGCATTTCTAGCTAATGATCACTAAGGGAGCAATTTCGGTGATACAGATATTCTCTTCTAAAAGCAGCAACAGAAAAGAACCATATGGATTCCTTTGGGATTAGTGATACATCAGAACTGCCATCAGCACTGCTATCCTCTCTGAGRATGCATAGATACGGGTTTGCTGTGATGTGAAGATGAAATTATAATCACTTTTTGGTTTAATGAAATAAATTAAAGGTACAGTATGCCCAGACTGTTTCAGGAATCACAGTAAGCCTGAATAATTTATTATTCCATGACTGAAACCAYTGCCTGACAATCGCAGAAGTGATAAAACTCAGTAGTTGGCCAGTGCACGGAGTGTTGAGGAAACGGAACCAAGGGGAGGCCTCGATCAAGCACAAGGGAAGGAAGGAACTGGGCAAAGGTCTTTCCTTTTAGGGAAAATAAGAGAAGAGCATGGCGTGGCAGAAAGGGCAATGAAAACAAAGACCCCTTCCCACGCATGGGGAAGATGTAACCAGAGAATTGGTTCTCTTTCAAACCATCCGTTAGGAGAAGATGATCCCCTCTCTCCTTATCAGGAAGCCAGAGGAAAGGGGAAAATCCTTGCTACCTCTCGACAGCAAGAGAAGAGGTTGACACGCCATTTGATGACAGGGAAAGCACTCAGGTGAAGAACAAGGGAAAGAAACCCACTTTGCCCCCAGAAGAGAGGACACTGACCAAAGCACAGGGAGGGTCTCCTACCCAGCAGCTAGAGAGCGCAGGACAAAGGTGCCAGCAAGTRGTATTTTATGCTCAAAGAGTTAGAAATTAAGGAAAAATGTGCACCCATGTGCATTACACTCACATTAGGAGCTTTATGGGAGAGAAAAAGCAAGCTCTGCATGGTCGCTCTGTCCCTCAGCATTGAACTTGCTTCCTCACCCACGTAAGTGTGGGTAAAACGGGTGCAATGGGCAGAGCCCTGACTYTGCCACACGTATAGAGAGATACGGAAAGGGAATTAGAACCCTCATGGTTTACTCTCCACTGGGAGACTAGAAAACTCAGCTAAGCTTCAGCAAGCCTTGAGAATCTGTAGGTGTRAAGCTATTGAAGGGTAGAACACAGAAAGAGTAGGCAAAACAAAGCCACAATTAAAGGCAAAACAAAGCTTTCCATTTGGGCATTGTAAGCGGATTGCACTCCTGGACTAGGATGGGAGAGAATGAAGAGAGCCCCACTCAAGCAAAGGACATTGAGTGCTGCTAGGATTCAAGTCCCAGCGACTCCGCGAAGGGTATTAAACCACTGCACACCAGCAACTCCACCGCAGGTGCTGCCACCCTGAAATCCTACCTGCCAAGGGAAAGAGCAGTCAGAGCGGAGAGGGGAAGGGAGCGCTGCGGCACGCAGAGGCAGGCACGGAGGGTATTACAGGAGGCTGCAGAAAAGAGGCAGTGAAAGGACTGAGGCTTCTTAAGACTCTTGCCAAAGTAAATGTATCGAGTCTTTTGTTTACAGTAGTCTCCTGTGCAAGTCATTTACCTTTGCTAAATGATTTCCAAAATTAGACCTAAGCAAACAAACCCCTAATGGCTGAAGCTGGAGAACTTTCTGTTTCACATTCATGCAGCTGTTTCACTAATGCAATGACTTAATCCACAACCTTTTCAATTTGTATGAGACGCTCTATTTTGAGCTATTTTTCCCCCTATAAAGCAGCAAGTTTACAAAAGGAAAAAGCTGTCTGAATCTCTTCCTCCTCTTTCATCCTTCTMTGAAGACTAATGTTGGAACTGCTACTATCAGGTTTTGTTTAAACAATTTACGTGCTACCATGGACCCTATACCTTTCTAGGCAGTTACCAAAGCAACCAGCTATTTACCAGATGTGACACACAGGGCAGGCCATACATCTCAAGCTAACTTTAGTAATCTAAACGCACTGCAGTCTTACTAATATTTAATAGAACCAACTTTTTAGCRTGGAGACCTTTTGAATAACAACAAAAGCCGAGCGCAGCAGGGGGCCCAGCTCACTGCACGGTGACTTACTCGCTTGAGAGCAGCTTCTAATCCCCCGTGCACAACTTGGTTGCATTTCATGTGTAACTACATTGGGCTGCATGAGCGCATCAAAACACAGGATTAACCAAACAGTGACATCCCCTTTCTTCATTAACTTGACAAAAATAAACTTAAAGGGATATATCAATCTCTTGTTTAGATCACAGCAACTTCAGACAGAAATTCAAGCAAAAAAAAAAAAAAATCTGCGTTTTTTTTTAACGCCCTCTAAAATGTGAAGCTCTAAATGTGTTTTCTTTGAAAAGACAATRCACAAAGTAGTTAACCCTTCATACAAACAGTTTACAACGTGCATTGGGAGAGTAATCTAGTTAAACCAAGTGGTGCTAAACAAGGACCTCAGTAGGAGGAGGCACCATCTACTGCAGTGGAAGCCCCATAAGCAACGCAAGGGGCTCCTCTTCTCCTCTCAGGCACAAGGTCACAGGCTTGGTGGGACATTTTTACCAAACTTGTGCTGATACCTCACGTAGCAGATTTAGATGTCCATTACAAAGCTGGCAGGCAATCTCCAGTTGTAATTTTGTGTTTTATAGTAATCCACAGAATGCCAGAAGTGTAGGATCTGCAAGGAACTCAGGGAATTAGAACTCCTCTGTTACAACAGCCCAACTCTATTCATCCATCCCAGCTACACACAACACTCACATGTAACTGARATACATGGAGTTGGTTATTCTAGAATTTTAAAGCATAGCTGATCACTAAGAGAAGGAAGCAAGCTAGTGATATGGACTAGAAAATCATAACATTTATTCCTTYTCAGGGCTGAAGGTAAGGTAGTTAAACGTTGTTAGAACAGGTCAGGCTTTTTTTGTTGTTGTTGTTAATTTTAATATGGAAATGCCTCCTTAAAATTTCCTGCCTGACAACCTCAAACTTGAGAATTCTTATTCAGGAAAAACGAAACATATTGTAGCCTTACAGGCCGGCTTACCTAAAACAGAGAAAAACAGTTGTCACTTGGCTTTCTGCAGTTCAAAATTCAACTCTATATGACCTTCATAGTAGTTTGAGGAAATATAATYTGGGTTCTCTCTGTCCATTCTCCTATACAGTCTCTGCTTTACCTGATGCAGACAATATTAGGTTTCTAAATACTGGAAAAAAGAGCAATCTGTGTGCAGACAAATCTGGCTTCATTAGGTTGAAAAGTAAATGTAGTAAATGGGTCTGTGGACCATAGGGGCCTACAAAGGCCCCTTCTTTCTCGATTTTCCTTCTTTTCCTTCTTGCTCAATTGAAAAAGTTCCATTTCTTCCTGGGGAAAGACCAAATGAAAAAGAAAGAAAAAGGGGAAAAAAGAAAAATGTTCCGCATCATTGGATCATTAGGCCTGCACACTGAGGGACATGACTGAGTTTTGGTAACTACATTTCAGTGAAATAGTGCAGAATGAATGTCACTCATGGTTCACTACTCTCTATGCTGACGTGCATACAGATACATAATACATATATTTAGATGCCTTACTAAGTAATTAGATGCAACGTTATTTGCATCAGCTGTCTGCCCTCATATTTTTGCTTGCAAACAATAATTTCAATAGACTGATTATTTACGTTTCTGGCATTTTACAGTACAATATTCCCAACAGTCACTCTAAATACTGCAGCTCAACAGGCATCRAGGTATATGACATGACTACTGCTACCCTTGTCAAAGTTGCAAGTAATCAGATTTTGGCTTGGTATAGTAAGTCACTAATATGGCACATGCAATTTAGTTTGTATTAATTATGGATCATTACTCATCAGAATGTTTTTTATTACTGGATGTTTATTAATAATTCACATGATAGCAACTCTTCTTTGAAAAAATAATAAGCCCTTTTCAAAACTAAAAGAAATAACAGGCTAAAAATACCCTGATCAGTTACTGAAATAATGTTTCTGAATCTGTCAGCTAAGCTTCTGATGCCTGCAGGATCTTATTCCCTATCACATATTATATAGCTCAAGCATGCATAATGACTAGATATTGATACATTAGAAAGAGTTCAGAAATGAGTCAGGAATGCAATCGTAAGAATGGAGAAATATGACAGTTCTTACAAGAATACTGGTGAAAAATTCAAGAAGATCAGTGTATTTCTTTAACACAGAAGATTTCAGTCAGTGCAGGTCAAGCATCTCACTAGTCTCGCAGGAAGATATTTGCAGTTAAAACTGAGATGAAAATAATAATATTTAATAAATAATAAATTAAACACACTTGTATTTAAGTAATGATAGCAACTATCAAATCAATAAGCTTCTAAAGCTTTATGCTTGGAAAGTATTAAATTAAAACAATGCCACAATAGTTGTACTTAAAGCTTTTCCTGTGACTACTAAAAATGAAAACTCAAAGTAGAAAAAACTGCTCTGAGCAGAGGGACTTGGAATAGACATGCTCCAGAGGTTCCTTCCAACCTCAACCATTCTGATTAGGTTGTTCTCCTTTACTGGGAATTGGAAAAGAGAGAAGAAAGGCAGATAAAGGGACTCTGCACATAAGAGGAACTTCTTTGCATTTACTCCCTGTTCTCTACCACTGGCAAAGCACGCTGTTTAACATGCGTTTTTATGATCTAGTTTTATGAAGAACTGGCAGCTCCCAGCTGGCCTCAAAAAAATCATGATCTTTTCTCCCAATTTCCAGAAAATCCCTCCTGTACTCTGCAGCCTCTGGCATCACAAGCCTTGGAGGTGATGAAAAATTGGCAGAACTGAGACACTGACCGTTGCATCAGAGCTGCTGCTAAGTTAATAGCGCCTGGGTTCTCCCAGCCTGGACTGCATCTTCTGCTGCCAGCTTAACCCTGAACAAACAAGCAGAGCTTCCAAGTGTTGAAACGAACTCCTTCTGACAAAGTACAAAACCTAAGCAAACACTGAGGTCTACAATACTATTAGTTTTACAGTTGAATATGGAAGTAGACATTGGGACACGCAACAATAAACCATTCATACAATAACATGTTCAAGAACAAGGAGCCAAGATACCTGCTATTTTGTTACTTATTTGAAAACCTAAAGCAGCACCTTAGATGCTAATAAAAACACCACTGATATCCACTGTGTATCTAAAAACTTTTGAGAATGTGACTCTAAATTCCTGGAAAATGAGGATGAAATCCTCATCATTTTAAAGGCATGCATTTCGAAGTATGAAGTTTGAGTCGAGTTGAAGTATTTGAGTTTTCAAATGTTGGTGTTTCAAAATAAAATAATATAAATAAAAAAAATAAAATCAGTGTACAGTTCCATCACAGATGAAATAAGGTGACAAACTTCCATTTTAAAAATATCAGTATTTCRGCCTTTGCACATGATCTACTGCAGCTGTGAAAAATGCTTCTGTAGTGCCTGCAATGCTCTCTTAGACAAATAAACCATCTTCGATCAAAAAAAAACTTGGCATAAAATATTACCATTCAATAAAAAATCATTATTTGGTCCCTTAAGTAGCCCCTGAAGTAGAGTGCTATGGTGAAAATCTAGCAGGCATTGTTTTCCTCCAAATGGACTATATGCTTCAATACCCTAAGAGGCCTATAGCACATGAAATTTTAACGGAATTGTTAATGTCTTTCTAGGTTTTATAATACCACAAAGTGATACTCATCATGAGCTTTCACCACAGCAGATAAACGCTAATGCCTGCAGTACACAGCGCTTTCATAGTGGTTTTGAACACGAGCCATCCTCTACTCTCTTGGTGGGCAAATTAATGGGTTCAATAAATTTTCAGCATCTCTAGATATGAATCTTTACCTTCACAAATGTGATCAGTAAATTCACAGGGTGCAGGAGGGACCACAAACAAGTTTTGCCGTGGATTCCCTGAAATGTTAGGCTGCCGTGAGAAATGCAAAAGGTCAAAGGCCTGGATTTTTTACAGTCAAACCCACGCCCCAAGGTGGGAAAGGCTTGTGGAAGATCCTAAAGGTCAGGAGAGAGGGTCTCCCTTAACAGCGAGGTCATCTCTTCAGCTAAACCGAAACTAAGAGCAGCGTATTACCTGAAACCACAAGCACCACTCTGATTACAGTAAATGTATTTTCAAAGGGCGAGGCATTTTAAAGGTGATATGCGTTTTATCTGAATAAAGGCATATGTATTGAATAAAGAAATATGTACTAAAGAAGTTTTTCCTCGGGGCGCTTCTATAATTATTTTCAGTATCATGAAAGTTAAAGGTACTACAAAAAAAAAATGCATTCACAACTATTTATCCATAGTTTCCTCTAAATGAAAATAACGTTTTCATCAGCAATTAAAAATAAGTATTTTGTCTGGCTGCTTTAACTCATAAACTGTGTATTTACTTTTGCACCAATAAGATTCAGCTGATTTTATATTGTGAAGTTTTGCTTTATTTATTTATTTGCTTTAATTATTGCTTTATTTACCAAGAAACAATATTTCAGACCCTAGCTCTCCTAATGTTTTGTGAGAGATATCTGACAAAAAATGCCATTATCAAAAGTTCCCCAGGAACTTAAGGAAAAAAATTCTTAACAGTGAGGATGTGAGAGCCCTGGAACTGGCTGCTCAGAGGGTTTGTGGGTTTGAGGTTTGTGGGGGTCTCCTTCTCTGGAGGTCTTCAAAACCTGCTTGGATGCTACCCTGTGCCACCAAACACTCATATCGAAACAAGCAAACGCCCCAAACTTCCAGTGAAACACYGTTACCATTCCCATTTCCTTGAAATAATACACTATGTGTTCAGGGATAGTGACAAAACCCGCAGTTTTGTCATTGCAGGGGATAGTGACTGTCACTGCCGGAGGCAGAGCCGAGAAGATAAACTTGAAGGAATGAATGGCTGCACGAGGCAAGGTTAGACAAATGGTCATGAAAGCAGCCATATATTGTGCCTGAGGCCAGGTTTGGCATTATTAAGCAAAATGCACAGTTTTATACTTTGGATGTAGCTAAGGTCATTAGCTCAAGCACGTGAAAATTACCATTTTTGTAAGGTAAATAAAAATATGTGCTCTTCAGAAGCTGCATGTTCTAGTCTACAGTTCACTGTAACTCTCTAAATCGGATGCTGCTTTTCTGATTCCAGCTGAGACACAACCAGGCATCCCATGGCTAGTCCCTTAAAAACCAGTACAGTCATTCATGGAAGCAGATGCTCTGCGGAGATTGAGGAAATCACTTTTTTTCTTCCAACAAACTCCTGTCAACGGATATGATTTACTGATTTGTCTATTTTGTGAATATTCTGTTTTAACAAAAATSTAAAATATGACACTGAAAATGTGATTTTTGCCCTTCTAAATTTTCAACCTATATAGATCAGTTTTATGAAGCTTCCATCACAGCAAAAGGCCTTTTCACCTAACAGCTATTTTATCATTACAGACATGTATGTTTAGTTGCTTAAAATGGTAAATTGCTTTCCACTGTCCTTGAAGTACATTTTATAAAKATTGTATTAAATCCTTAGCTTACATTTCATAAATAATTTATTTTTAAAATATTTTTCCATGAGATGATCAGCTGCTGAGACGTTCAATTTTCTGTTAAAAAAAACAGGTATTTATTGCAAGTCGTATTTTAACTTGCTGAAAATTTGCTGAAAACCCTATCTGGCAGATGTTACAGGAACTGTATTCAGACTAAAATTTCAGAACACTAAAAGCTCAATATTTCTAGTAGGGTTTGTATCTTTGCATAAGCAATTTCAATGGCATGGGGAGATGCTGAATTTTATTCTAGGAAGCTTTCAAGTACAATTACCTTATATAGCTGAAAATGACTTTCACCATATCTTGTGATGATATGAAGTTTATAGATTTCATTATATTTCATTTCATAACAATCATCTCTCTACCATTTCCATTTCATGTCACTGCATTTAAACGGCTGTACAAACTTGTTCAAAGTGCTAGACATTAAAAAAAAAAATCAAAGGAAATTTCAGATAATTAACTCTGATGAATGAACATATTTTAATTCATGTCTGGTAATATTCTTGTTAATGACATGTCTGCTTAGGACATCCATTAAAAGTCCATTAACTTAACAGGGAAAGTCTAATAAAGTTGTCCTGGAAATTTTCTGGTATATTAACATTATGGACTTTTAATGAATATCTGCTGTAGGAACTGCTATTAGCAAGGCTAACATTCTCATTAAACTTGGGCGCTAAGAGACTGAGAGCAGTATGAAGATACTAACAAGCATAATTAGCACTTCTTCAGAAGATTTCTACACAGGAGATACAGGTCACAAAATATGCTAGCAGTAGCAGTTGAAGCTCTTACAGTTTACTTTGTAGTCTGCTATCTAATATGCCAGTTTCAGCTGCCTTCTTCATGTAATCAATTGCTGAGGCTCCTGTTTATTTCTCTGCTGTTAAATTGAGCAGTACTGAAATGCCAGTACAAAATTTCAACATAATTTTTCAAAATTTAAACATAATTTTTTGTAACAAAAACAAGTAAAAAACCCTAATACCTATGAGTACCAGACTTGCTATCCATCCATCTGTAGCCCTCTCTAGACATGCTACATTTTTAAAGACATTCATAAGACAAGAGCTTAACATATATAGGAAACAAAATAAAACAAAAAATGTACCTATTTTTTCATACTTATCCTTCACCAAATCTTCCAAGCCAATCATTTGCCAGAAACTGTCATCCCAACCTCCATCTGAAGTGTATGTCCACTTGCACACCAATGTGCAGAGCGATCTAGAAAGGAGACAGCAAACACACAGAAGGAAAATGAACACATTTGTTTTTAAACTTGTGACTAGCTAGAACGACGTGCAAAATGATCTCCTCGTTAACCAGACAAAAATTCCAAGCATAATGCTAAAATCAAAGAGAGAATGGCTACTGTTTGGAGTGAATGTCAGARATTTTAAAAGGACTTGATGTTTAAGATGCTTCTCTGCTGAAACAGCTCCCTGTCTGGCTGCTTTTCTGCATAAATCAGTGAAATAACAGACCGTGCATATGCCTAGAAGACAGTATAGCGTGAGCCTAACAGCTATTCAGCAAGCAGCTCAGGGAAAGATTYGTGCTTCTCCAGGCTGTACCTAAATAGCAGTATTTAGCACACTGTATGCCCTTACAAAAAAATCTCTTTCTTATGTTTAAGCTGRATTGCAAGGACATGATGCGTGCACTGATAATTAGGTTAAGTGACACTGCTTCAATACCTGCAATTTATCAGTCAAGGCATAAAAGCTTCCAGCTCTAGCTTCTGTATAGTATGTACCATATAGTATGTACTCTATAGTATGTATTTAAGTATCACTATCATTAGGTGTGTATTTCAACAGAAATTGATGACAGTTCAGTGACATGCTGAAATAACATTAGCTGTGCTGCAACTGAATGCAACACTAAGCTGTTTCAAGCCTCATTTCTGCTAAGTTGATGTTGCACTTCACCATGTGAGGACATCACAAGGACAGGCTACAGGAGCAGAACATAAAGGAAGGGCAGCAGCACTTGCAGAAACAGCTGTCAATCGTAGCAGGTAGATTGCATTCCTCCCTAAATGATCCATACACACAATTCCCACTCTCCCCAAAATGTGAAGGATTAGAACTGTTCCTGAGTGGTCAGTGCTGAATGGACTGTGTGTCTGATCAATACAAAATCTCAGAATATCCATTTTTAACTGTGCTTGAAACATCAATTAACTAAAAGGTATTAATAACGCTACATACTGAAAATTTCAGCTACCTGTAGATGTGGATAAGAGCGCTTTGGCAGCCCCACCATACTCCTAGTCACACCAAGCAGGGCTTCTTACTTTATAATAAGAGCAAAAATGATTGCCTAAATAGTAGAAGACAGCCTGTCTTCTTCTGGAAAAAGAGGAAACTAAAGGAATAAATCTGCGACTTTTCACTCTTGCAGATAAACATCCTCATCATAGTTTCCTATTCCTATTTCCTCTAATAGGCACATTCCAAAAGCGATGCAGCAGCGACTGTGTCTCCTCCTTTAAAGCATAACAACAAGCAAACAAATCAGCAAACMAAATACAATGGAAAAAGAGCACGCTTTGCTATGCAAAAACCAAAGCTAAGGCTTCCAGATACCGATACACTACATGCAATAAAGCCAAATGAGAACTGAACGAGCCTTTACGTACTGCTGGAAAACAATCTGGAGCTCAGACTCCCTGTTTGGGGGACTTGCAACGAGTGCCAAGGGTGCAGAAGTAACGGCAGGATTTCCATGGGCTGTGATACCTAAGGGTACTGTTCTTAGAGAGTGTCCTTATATGTGACTTATGTGAACAGAAGATCACGGGATCACAGGTATTTCCTCAACATCCATTTCCTCATCCAGGACAGAAATGTGTATTTTAATTTCATCATATTTCATTTCATTCTGTTCTTTCAATGATTGCTTTTATAACTACATGAAACACAAGGCTTACTGACAATCCCAGTGTTAAAAAAGGTGCATTTGATAATAAAATGGATTAATATTACATGTTTGGAAGAAAAAAACACAAATGAAGAGGGTTACTTAAATTCTTATAAATAAGAAGGGAGATCATTCAAGCTTAGAGTTCAAACGGCATTGATGGTAAAAAGTTTTGAATTTGTTCTCTTTACAGTTGAGGAATAGACCATAAAATTATAGTTCAGCATCTGGTTAGAAAACAGAAAGGCACATGACTTGTAACTACAGCAATGAAAATGTTGATATTAGAAATTCCAATTTCCAAGGATTCAAATGCCAGACACAAAAATATAATTAGAACCTTTGACAAAATCTAGGTGAACAAAAGAATTTTGGGCTGAAGAAAATAATGGAAAAAAATAAACATTTTCCCCAAATCTGCTCAAAGCTCTCATTAAAGGAAAAGGTGGGGGGGAGAGAGGGAGAGAGGGAGAGAGGGAGAGAGGGAGAGAGGGAGAGAGGGAGAGAGG